>NW_006922069.1:828046-828710 GCF_000298275.1 Orycteropus afer afer | reverse complement strand
AACAGTGGACTTAAACATCATGAAGATGGCACAGGACTGGGCAACAGTATATTCTGTTATATATAAGGTCCCCATTACTTGGAGCTGACCCCAACACAGCTAGCAACAATGTTCTTATGAAAAATTTTGACCACACTGAGTGCCTAAAAAGACACTTTGAGAAACACTGGCATTGAGGAGAAAAGACTATAGGAAACAAGGATGGAAACTGTTGCAGTAACATGTGAAACTTGCTGGTGGCTTGGGTAACAGCAGAGGTAATGAGAAGAGGTCAAATGCTCTCTTGCTGTCGAGTTGCTTCTGACTCATAGCATCCCTATAAGACAGAGCAGAACTGCCCCACAGGGTTTCCAAGGCTGTAAGAAGTCCAGCTAGAATGCTCCTCATTATGGAGGATGGCAAGACTTTGTCCTGCTTACTTTGGACATATTATCTGGAGGGACCAATTCCTGGAGAAGAACATTATGCTTGGTAAGATAGCAGATCAGCCAAAAAAAAAAAAAAAAAAAAGACCTTCAGCAAGATGGGTTAACACAGTGGTTGCAACAGTGGGCTTACAAGAAGCAATGATTGTGAGGATGGTATAGGACCTGGCACTGGTTCATTCTGTTATGTACAAAGTTTCTTTGAGTTGAAACTGATTAGATGGCACCTAACAACAGCA
>NW_006922069.1:823499-827516 GCF_000298275.1 Orycteropus afer afer | reverse complement strand
TGAGGAGTTATCTTTGTTCTAGTTTTCTACCCCAGAGGGTTTGCTAATTTTCCAGGTTGATTGACATTTCCTAGGTAAGCTGTAAGAAACTTGATTTTATATTTTTATCTGGGCTGCAGCCTGCCTGATAATTGCTATGTACCTTGCAGGGATTGGTCAATAGTTTATTCAGATGAGGTGAGTTGTAGCCAGCTGTGTCTATTATTCAAGTGAAATATCAGTGGTCTACTGAGAGGGGATTTGTGAGTACATGGACCTGGTGGGAGTGCCATACCTTGAAAGTGACAGTTTGTGTATATATGTGGCCAGCTCCACAGAGGACAAATGGGACAGAGAGAAGAGAAGCGAAGCAACAGGAATAAGTACAAGGAAGTAGAGGAAATCAGTAGTAGAAGGAGAGAAGGGTAAGGAACCTCCTAAAAAAGCTGTAACACTGAAGACAGCAAGAGGCCTGGAAGGGGCTCAGTCGCAGAACCAGTGGCAATGGGCCTGAAAGAGCTGGTGGAAACAGAAGACAGGGCTAAGAGGAGCCTGTTTTCAGAGAACTGAGAGAGCTATTCTGCCTTGAAGAATGGAGACTTTGCCTGAATGCTTCCTCATCCTGATTCAAGAGATACAGCATCTTGATCCTGATCCCAAGTTGTAGCCTGTTCCTTACTAAATCATTTAACTGTAAGCATGGTCTGGGATTTCCGTATGGCCGTTGCAATGGATTAATGAACTCAGAAGAGAAGTACAGAGTGCCATGGGAGGGATGTCTAGCGTGAGAATTGGTAAAAAGGTTAGAAGGTGGAGGCATGTCAGATACTGATAATGATTCACATTATCCCCCTGAAGTTAGCCTCTGACCATACTGCTACTGATATTATTATTAATCACATTTCACAAGGCCTTAAGAATTGATTGAACTCAGGGTTCAGGCTGAAACAGAAGGCCCCTCGAGGGTGAGGATAGAGAGGCATTTTGATATCTCAGTGATGTCAGGGCCCCAGAATGAGAGTTAAATGTAGAACCCAAAGTTTCTGTCCCACATTTTAAGTTTGAAGAATTTCATGGTCAGTATTTCATGTTCGACACAATCTATGGCTAAGTGTCTGTTAGATTACTGAGAAATAACCAAAGGCCACGAAAAGAAAATTTAGGATGAGCAAGTATGCATTGTTAAGGAAAAAAGTATCCAAAATTTGGAAATGAGGCAAAGGGAGTGCAGCATATCCTTTCATTGGAATATTGGAAAATTGTTTAATTGACCCACCTAAAGATTACTTCCGTAGTGATATTGCCTCGGAAACCCAAGGAGGGGTCGCTATGAGTCAGGGCTGACTCAACGGCACATAATAACAACAACAAAGATTATTTAATTATTTAAGGAAATATGCCTTTCTTCGATTTGCTATTGACTATGGACAAAATGCCAGACTTGCAGACTTTTGTCCAGTAGAAAAGATACCCTAAAGCTTTCTGGGTTTATTGGCCTGAAGGAAAATACATGAGCTGTGGAGAACGACTCATGGGGTCCCCACATGTGTCAGAGCAGAACTGTGCTCCACAGAGTTTTCAATGGCTAATTTTTTGGAACTAGATCACCAGGCCTTTCTACCAAGGCACCTCTGGGACTTGAACCTCTAATCTTTCAGTGAGCAGCCAGTGCACATTAACCCTTTGTACCACTCAGGACATTAAGCTAGTACATTACCTAGATTTGTAACTAACATAGCCATCTTATTCTATTTTTTTAAAAAAATAGTTCCTTGAATGTTCTCTAACCAGCTTCATCACCCTGATGGTTTCCTTATTAATGAGTTAAATAAATCATTGATGTGTTCATTCTATGCTTGCTTAAGAGTTATGTTTAAGTTTTTGACAAAGATATCTTGGCAACATTCACAGAAGTCTTAAGATATTTTGTATTTTGCTAGCAATTGGTTTGTCTGTGTATATATTTGCATATATATATATATGTGAATTTGTCTAACAGTTAAAACTGTATGTAGGAATTGATTCAGAGACTTTCTGTAAGCAGTTCTTCATAGTCTTCTGTTTTTGTGATAGGAGAGTTCTTTGAGCACCCCTAGACCTATGGCATACCAAGACACCTTGTTTAGAACATCTGTAAAAAGGAAGGTTAAATGGCCACAGATGTTTGTCATTTGTGTGCTAGAATAACTTGTTAAACAAATAGATTCATTTTGAAATGAAAGGAGCAGGGGCTATTTTCCTGGCTGATTTCACAAGGATGTGAAGAGAAAGGGTTAAGGGAAATTTCTTCCAGACATGCTGCTGATAATGAAATGAGAGAGTAGTTCTAAATAGACTCAAACCAGATCACCTGTCAAGATGGAGCTTTAAGCTCCACCCCAGGCAAACAGCTGTGCCTGAAAGAATGTTAGTCAAAGAAAGGTTTTGTTTGTTTGTTTTTTAAAGTACCTAAAAAATAAAAAAAAGCACACACAAAAAAAGGTACTTTAAATAAAGTCCACACCACCTGACCAATAGAGGCTAGAGGAACTCCCAAGATTATTGCTCTAAGATACCATTTGAATTTGGAATTGAAGGTATTTATGCATGTCACCTCTCAGGCAAACAACAGATTGTCTTATAAAATAAACAGTATTCACTCATGATTAATGTGCTACCTTAAACAATTAATTGTATGAGACAAAATGGTCAACAGACACCCAAAAGCAAAGATGAGAAGGCAGGAAGGGGAAGGTAAATTAGATCAATGGAAACAGAACAAACAGAATGGAAATAATGAGAATGCTGACACATTGTAAAAATTGTAACCAATGGCACAGAACAATTTGTATAAAAATTGTTAAAGGGGAACTTAATTTGCTGTGTAAACTTTCAGCTAAATACATTATTATTTTTTTAAAAAAGCTTACAGAATTTGAAACAACTTGACAGCACATATTAACAACAAAATGCCATTTTATTCTAAGGTGGGACACAATGTAAAAAGTATACATTTACATCAAAGTGTTAAATAGAGTTACCAAATGACCCAAAAATTCTACTCCTAGGTGTCTACTTAAGAGAAATAAAAAAACAAGCCCACACAAAAACATGCCACATGAATGTTCATAGCAACTAGCAACATTATTCATAATAGTCCAAAAGTAGAAACAACTGAAATGTCAACCCACAGATGAATGGATAAGCAAAATGTGGTATATCTATAAAATGAAGTTTTATTTAGCAATAAAAAGGTATGCAGTAGTAGTATATGCTACAACATTGATAAACATAAAAACATGCTAAGTTAAAGAAGGAAGAAACAAATGATCATATATTTTGTGATGCTATTTATATGAAATATACAGAATATGCCAATCAATAGAGATAGAAATAAATTAGTGGTTGTCTAGAGCTTCGTGGGTGGAGAGGATGAGATTGAGGGATAGGGTGGGGAGTGGGAATGACAGCTAATAAGTACAACATTTCTTTTGGGGGTGATGGAGATGTTCTAAAATTAGACTAGGGTGATGATTGTACAACTCTGTAACTACACTGGAAACAATTGACTTGTGTACTTTAAATAAATTAACTGTATGGCATATAAAGTATATCTCAAAAAAGCTACTAAATACAGAAAAAATATATTTCTGTTGTTGTAAGTCTTTGATCTACTCTGTTGATAGAATACCTAATCAATTGGAAATGATTAAATTCCTTATAATTGTCTTATAGGTCAAACAGACAATCATTATATAGGTAGTCCCTGGCTTACAATGTATTGGAGTTAAGACAAACTGTACTTATAGCCATCTGTTTTTTTGTTTTTTCTTTGCACATCTTAGCATTGGTAATATGTGCTCCATATGATGTTGCAGTGTATGATCTACTGATGTTACATACTCAGTTGTTTATGTGCAGATATAAAATTTATGTTTACAAAGATACTGATAATAAAAGGTAATAGTGAAAAATAATAAAAAAAGAAAAATGAAGTATTTGACATACATCAGAACTGACTGACAAGAGAGTCATCAGAACAGAACCCCATTGTAAGTT
>NW_006922069.1:818184-821624 GCF_000298275.1 Orycteropus afer afer | reverse complement strand
CAACACTGCTAGATAGGTAGAGACAAATGTTGATTTGGGTGAAGACAAGGGCAATGTACCAAATGTGAGTGATCAACACAGTGGCATTGAGGAAGAGGAAGACAAAGAGAGAGGCACAGGAGGCTCAGACAACAAAGATGAACCCTTTTGCACATACATTGTCACTGATGGCAAACATTCATATATGGGTGGAGAGATGGGTGGACAGATGGGTGGACATGCTGAATGATTAGGAATGTCTATGCAGTGGGGAGAGTGCCCATGACCATGTATAGGGTTGGCAGACAATGTTTCTACAAGTGTATTTTTGGGTTCTGTAAGAATTACCAAGTTATATAGTAGAGCTGACAAGAGACAAGGTTGTAGTCCCTTCTTGGTACAACCAGCTACCCACAGGGAGCAAGTAGTTGGACATGTGGGCTTGGGACCATAGTCGTAGGGGACATCAAGCTCAATTGGCATAACATACTATACAAAACATTGTTCCACCACCTACTTTGGTGAGTAGTGATTGGGATGTTAAAAGCTTGTAAGCAGCCCTCTAGATGCAACAATGGGTCTTTCCTTGTCCAGAGCAAAGAAGAATAAAGAAAACCAAAGACACATGGAAACAATTAGTCCAAGCGACTGCTACACCATGCAATCTTCAGCCTATACCACTATGAGA
This sequence comes from Orycteropus afer afer, assembly GCF_000298275.1. Lineage (NCBI taxonomy): Eukaryota > Metazoa > Chordata > Mammalia > Tubulidentata > Orycteropodidae > Orycteropus > Orycteropus afer. The sequence continues at coordinate 820,957 of NW_006922069.1, read as the reverse complement.
TCAGAAGAACTAGATGGTGCCCGACTACCACTGTCAAACACTCAGAGGGAGAACTATGTACGAGATCCTTGATAGAGTGGGAGAACAATGTTGAACAAAACTAAAAATCATTAAAATAAAAAGGGAGAGGACTGGTCTGATAGAGCCTGGTGGAATCACTGAGACTATGGCCCCTAGTTGCCCTTTAGGTCTGGAACTGTGGTTTCCAGCCAAACAAAGACAGGCATATAAGCTGAACATTCCCATTAGGTAGATACACTCCTTGGAGAGATCAATTATGGGAGAATAGAAGGGCTGTATATGCACAGGGAGACAGCTCAGGGGGCAGGAGTGCATGGAGGGAAGGACAGAGAACAGGTAATTATGGGGAGCAAGTGGGAGGGGAGCTGTTGCATTGTGTGAAATTACAGTCAGTGTCATGAGACAAAGTGTATGTGAGCTGCTGTGAAAGTGAATTTGGTCTGTAAACTTTCACCCAAATCACAATTAAAAAAAGAGAAAAAACTAAAGGTCAACACCACATAGTATCACCCATCATTGTTTAATACATTGTTTAGCTGAAGTGATTCTATTAAAAATAACACGTACTGAGATAAATTAAACCTACTATTTTTCAAGCAGGTTATGTAAAACAGATAAATGATAAAAAAATTATTTTGGGGACAATCTTCTTTTACATAACACTGTAAACTTAGGTACTTACTGTATATTCTATTCACATTACAATTTTTTTTCACCCTCCCTAAATGCATTTTTCAGAAGGGCCAATTAATTTTCATGCTTTTTTGCAGCTTTTTGGTATTTCAGAGTTATAAATAATTTAAAGCAAGCAAGCAGAATAACAAGGGTTCCTGCTCCTCTAGAGAAATTAAAGTTGTAACCTTTCTTATATATCTTTTGTTATAGTTGTTATTAGTTAATAACCCAGCCAATAGTAATGGCTTTCTCTTATTCTCTGTTCTTTAATGTAGCTTTTCTCTAAAATCATGTCTCAAATTTGAAGCAATAAAAAAGGAGGAGGTGTTTTTACACTCAAAATACCTTTAATACTCCCTAGAGAGCTCATAGGAGCCCTGGTGGTATGGTGGTTAAAGCATTCGCTGCTAACAAAATATTGGCAGTTCAAATCACCAGCAGCTCCACAGGAGAAAGATGAGTCAGCTGTTCTGTAAAGACTTACAATCTTGGAAAGCCTACAGGGAGTTCTACTCTGTCCAGTAGAGTGCCTCTGAGTTGAAATTGACTAGATGGTAGTAGGTGGGGCTTGGTTTTTTGGTGAAAGAGCTCCTAGTTACCACCAAAGGTTTGCTCCCTATCCTTATAACCCAGGATGTGGTACTGACAACAAAAGGGATACTAGAAATAATTGGTTTGTTCCTTATTTTCTTAATTAGGTCAACAGTAGGCAGCTCTGTTACAGCATTCATGTAACAAGGGAAGCTGTCAAAAATAAAGTTAATAGAAAAAATGTTATTAATAAGATTATATTATTAAATATCCTCTCAAGATAAGTAAACATATATTCACATTCATGTATAACTGCTTGACTGACAAAATGACTGTCAACAAACTTCTAAAATTTTGTTTATAAATTTAAAATACTTGTGGTCACTTAGAAACTAATAAGGTATTTATCATTTTTAGTTGTTGCTGCATAGATTCCTTAGGGTATGGAACCCTAATGTCTTCCTTTCCAATCTTAATGTCTTTTCATCCTTATAGCACTAGCTTGCCTCCAGTTAATGTTAAGGAAGACTCATTAAAAGTCTGCAATATGCAGATCACACAACCTTGCTTGCTGAAAGTGAAGAAGACTTGAAGCATTTACTGATGTAGATCAAAGACTACAACCTTCAGTATGAATTATACCTCAACATAAAGAAAACAAAAATTCTCACAACTGGACCAATAAGCAACATCATGATAAATGGAGAGAACATATTGAAGTTGTCAAGGATTTCATTTTACTTGGATCCAAATCAACATCCATGGAAGCAGCAATAAAGAAATCAAATGATATATTGCACTGGGCCAATCTGCTACAAAAGACCTCCTTAAAATGTTAAAAAGCAAAGATGTCACTTTGAGGACTAAGGTGTGCCTGATCCAAGACATCATATGCATGCAAAAGCTGGATAATGAATGAGGAAGATCAAAGAAATGTTGGTGAAGAATATTGAATATACCACAGACTGCCAGAAGAACAAACAGATCTGTCTTGGAAGAAGTACAGCCAGAATGCTCCTTAGAAACAAGGACAGCGAGATTTCGTCCCATATACTTTGGACATGTTATCAGGAAGGACGAATCCCTGGAGAATATCATGGTTGGTACAGTAGAAGGTCAATGAAAAAGGAAATCCTCAGTGGGATGGATTGACACAGTGGCTGCCACAAGGGCTCAGACACAGCAATGGCTGTAAGGATGGCACAGGACCAGACAGTGTTTCCTTCTGTTGTACATGGGGTCACTATGAGTTGGACCTGACACGATGGCACCTAACAACAACAACAGCAGCCTCCAATTAAATAGAAGTGATGAGAGCAGATATTTTTACTTAGTTTCTGATCTTCAAGCAAATATGCTTTTTAATAAATAAATATGCTTTTTAAATTGAAGGCCTTCTGGTGGAACCCCTGAGACCATGGCCCCTAGCTGCTCTTGAGGTCTGGAACTGAACCCACTCTTGTGGCTTCCAGCCAAACAAAAGACAGGCATATGAGTTGAACATTTACATTAGGTAGATACACTCCTTGGAGAGACCAATCGTGGG
>NW_006922069.1:773177-817929 GCF_000298275.1 Orycteropus afer afer | reverse complement strand
TAAATAAATGGCCTTTATGAGATTTACAGATTATATTTATAACAATCTGTATCATGAATGGGTGTTGATTTTTGTCAACTGCTTCTTCTGCATACACTGAAATAAAGAAAGAGGAAAACTATATGATCATTTAACATAGTGAATTACAGTGATTGATTATTGACACTCAAACTAACCTTTCATGTCTAAAATAAACTCATTTTTCTTATGGGGAAGTTTCTGTGTATAAATTTCTTTTAACAGGCAGAAGGTTATTTAGATTTCTATTTCATCTTGTGTCAGATTTTGTAATCAGTTCTTTCCAAAGATTTTTTTTTTTCCATTTAATCTTTTCAAGACAGAATTATTTTCTGCTGTGATTTTTTTGTTGATACCACGTTTTCGGTAGTGGAAGGCATTTTGAATGAAGTGGAAAAAATTTCTTTTGAGGTAATATGAATTATTTCAATTAGTGGGACACATACATTTCAAGGGGTCTCTCTCTAGTGCTGAGGTTGGTGGAATGAGACCTTTTTCTTCAGATTGGTGCAGTTACATAGGCCCCCACCAGATGGCAGCATAAACGAAAGTGGGATAGCTCTTTCCCACTAAACCCAGAGATGCAAAATGTAGGTGGGCACTATATATCCCATGGGTCATGAAAGCATTACATTGTTGAATATGTTGGCATATCATTTATAATACTATTCCTGCTATAATGTATAATGTATAATGTTTTTAGACTATGTATTGATATCCCTTTTTCATTCCTGATATTGGTTATTTGGGACTTCTTTCTCATTTTTACAGATTTTGCTAGATTAAGTTCATTAACTTTTTCAAAGAAACAACTTCTGGCTTGATTTTCTCTATCATTCATCTGTTTTCCATTTCACAGTTCTGCTTTTCGATCTATTATTTCCCTTTTCTACATTTTTTGGAGTTCAAGCTAGCTTCCTCTGGTGGAAACTAAGATAATTTATTTGAAATCTTTCTTATTTTCCAATAAATGCACAATGCTTGTTTTATCTATCTAGCTTCTATCTACATAAGCTCTGTTTTAGCTATGTCCCATTAACTTTTCCCCACTAATTTTGATGGTATATATTTTATATAATTCGGTTTGAAATATTTTTTAAAATTTTCTCTCTTTTTTTTCTTTGACCCATAAGGCATTGACAAATTTGTTGTTCTATTTACAAATATTTGAGGCTATTCTAGTATCAGTATTGTTACTGATTCCTAATTCTCTTGCATTGTGGTCAGAGTATATATATTGCAACATTTCAATAATATTATTGTTCTGACCTCTGTTCTTTTTGATAAAGTCAGTCACCATTAATATTGCTGTTATCTGGTATGTAGTGTATCTTTATTTCTCTGGCTGCTTTCATAGTTATTGCTTTATCTTTTGTTTTCAGCAGTTAGACTCTGATGATATTTGTAGGAGCGGTTTTCTCATATTTAACCTGTTTGTGGTTTCATGCACTTCTTGGATGGGTACATTTATGTTTTTCACCAAATTTGGGAAATACACAGCCAAACTGTTTTCTGGCATTGTTTCTCCCCTCCAAGGATTTCTGGGACATGTTACACTCTTGATATTGTTCCCCAGGTCAACTTTTTTCCAATCCTTTTTCGTTCTATTCTTCAGATAGGATAATTTCTATTGACCTATATTTAAGCTCTCTGCCCTTTTCTTTTTCTGTCCCAATTAAGCTCATTGCAAGGTGTGGAATAACCTTGTAGTACATGATTTGGCCTTTGTTCTTGGTTCTTTCTAGCCAGACTGACACCTCAGGCGCAGGCCAGCTGCATGGCCACATACACAAGGGGGCAATAAGAGCCCTGAACCCTAAGGCTAGATAAGCTTTCTGGATGGTGACCACACTCCTCCTGGAGACATGGAAGCTCTATACTGTGACCCCTCCCAGTTCCCACCCTGTGCATCTCTTGTATCCTTTCTGTTTGTAATAAATCTGTAGTAAGTATGGTATAAGGAGCTCCGGTGTTTCAGTGTTTAAAGTATTTGGCTGCTAACCAAAAGGTCATCAGTTCAAACCTACCAGTTGCTTAACAGGAGAAAGATGAGGCAGTCTGTTTCTGTAGAGATTTACATCCTTGGAAACCCTATAGGACAGTTCTATTCTGTCCTGTAGGGTTACTATGAGTTGGCATCAAATCAGTGGGTCAGTATGGTATAATTACTGGGCTTGAACCCAGACCTTTTGGTTAGCAGCCTTAACCACTGCACCACCAGAGTTCCTTCAGTATGGTATACTCTCCATGAATTCTGTGAGTAATTCCAGTAAATTAGTGAACCCAGATAGGCAGTGAGAGACAACTGGGACTGCCTATTTGGTAGTCTGAAAGAAGATGTCATTCTAACATGTAAACGCTGATCTAGCTCCAGGTGGCTAGGGCCCAAGAAATGCTGCACAGGCAGCTGGTATAAAAGATGGTGTCCAACTTATGAGCTTTGACCCAGCTCTGGGAGGCTAAGAGTTGGAGAGACAGTGTGCCACATGAGTGGCTGTTGATGAGGATGGAGAAGTGAGAAGGTAAAGAATGGACTAATTTCCACACTTTGGGAATTGAACTCATGCCGAACCTTATCACACCATTAGCAATGAAAGCAGGATTTGCCCACTGTGCCCTTTGCTTTGTGCACTCATACAGCACAATTGTCAGTTCTGGAATTTTCATTTTGTTCTTTTTAATAGTTTCTATTTCTTTGCTGAGATTCTCCATCTATTAACTCATGATGACTACACTTCTTCTCACATTTTTATAACAGCAGTTTTTAAATCACTATTTCAACATTTGGGTCATCTTGAAATGATCTTCTATTGATTCTTCTTTGTCTTGGTCATGGGTTACACATTACTGTTTATTTTCATATTTAATAATTTGATTTATACTTGACATTCTGGATGGTATATTGGGGAGGTTCTGAATTTTATTCTATTCTAAAATGTACTGAGGGAGCCCTGGTAGCATAGTGCCTAAGGCACTTGACTGCTAATCAGAAGGCTGGCGGTTCAAACCAACCAGCCACTCCTTGGAAGGAAGATGGGGCAATCTACTTCCGTAGTGATACTGCCTCGGAAACCCAAGGAGGGGTCACTATGAGTTGGGTCTGACTCAAGGGCACATAACAACAATAACAACAACTGGACTGTACTCAAACTCCAAACTTTGTCTCCACTAGAGTGGGCAGTAGCTGAAATATCTGCTCAGGTCTTTTAGCTTTCTAGCTGTGTTTTTCAGCTAAGTTTCATGAAGCTTCCCCTGGCCATGAACATTTCAGGGATCACGCATGGATCTGTAAAGAGTTTATCTGGGAGTAATCTAGGGCTCTCCCCTTTATGTGACTTCCTGCTTTCCAGGATACCTCCCTCCCCCTTTGTCCACTTTCCAGCCACTCTGGAAGGCTTGAACTCTATCCTTTGATTTCGAGTCAAGAAGACTGAAGTGTTTGACTTGTTAGCAGCACCAGAGCATATAGACTAGGAATTGATCCCACAAGAAAAGCCATAGTGCAACTCTCACCCAATGCAGTTTCTTTCAAGGATCAACTTCTGTCCAGTTTCTACTCGATCTTGGTTGCTTTCCCATGTCTTCAGATATTGAAGCTTTTTACATGTTGTTCAAAGTGCCTAATGGGAAGCTTAATTGATAAAAGTATTCCAGCATCAATGATTTATTTTCTTAAAGATTTTTGATAAAGCTCCTTTTCTTCCTTCTTAGACTACCTCTAACCTGCAATTCAGCAAATTATATAAATGCATTTGGAAAGTATATTTTCAAAAATATGTAACTAAAAGCTTCTAATTAAACATCTCTGCTTATTGGGTATTCTAGCAGCTACACCAAAATCTGAGGAGCCACTCTTCAGTATGTTACACAATAATACTGCATACATCAGAAATTCATTGTAGGGCTTGAGGGACTATACTCCTCAAGATACTACCTCACATGAACATACGGTTTAGAATTCTGGAAGTCATTAGACTTCCTGTATGCTCTCATCATGAAGGAGAACCTGTAAGTTCTGAGGAATACCATGTAGGAAATGTTCAGAGGAGAAGCTATGACCACAAACTAATGAGTCCTCAGGAGAATATGAAGACAATCCTTTTAATAATTGGAACCAGCAGTTCTAACCCACCAGGCTGCTCTGTGGGAGGAAGATGAGGCAATCTACTTCAATAAAGATTTACAGTCTTAGAAACCCAACGGGGGTTGCTATGAGTTGGGATCGACTCAATGACAGTGTGTTTGGTTTTTTTTTGGGGTTGGGGAAGATGTAGAAAAACACAACTAGTTAATGTTAATGATCAGTTAATCAAGGAAGGTTGGGCAATCCTACTTCTGTAGTGATACTGCCTCGGAAACCCAAGAAGGGGTCGCTATGAGTCGGGCCGACTCGAAGGCACATAACAACAACAACAACAACAACAACAATCAAGCTCTGCTTACTCTAACTACATCTAAATACAATACACTTATTTATAGATAGCTTCACTACCATGGAGTCTATCATGATCCCCTAGAAAATGTGACATATGTAAGTTTTCCTAGACCACAAAACTACTCAGGATGGCAGTCATTACTATACATAAGGAGACCCCTTACTTCTCCTGGTGACGTAGCTATTTGCATAGGTTTATTAAGAATCTATCCTGCTTCCTATTAGCACATAATTAAATAAACCTAATTTGTAATATGTGCATGCCAAAAATGGCTCATTTAGAAAGGAATTCATTTAATTTGGTATGACAATCCCACTTTAAAAGTACTAGCACTGCATTTCATAAATGGTAACAATGGCTAAAATGTCCTGCCAGGATACCTGTCAGCTATCTGCTGTATTGCCTACAGAATCTCAGCTTTACAGGAAGTAAAATATAACTTCCTGGTAGTACAAGAATCTTAGGGAATATAGAGTGTCCTTAAGAAAAAAGGACACTACACTTATAAATGCTACAGACAGAACCTATTAAGAGATAAATTGGATGCTTCTTGAGTCCTGATCCTGGAATACACAAGCTAAGAATGGCAATAAAAGATATTTCTGGTCAGAAAAATAAATAAAAACAATAACCTCCTCAAAGAAGTTAATTCTCTGGCTTTAGTGGTTGCTCAACATCATATATCACTTGTTGACCACACAATAACATAGTTTATAAATGTTTATAAATATCTTTTGCTGTAGCTTTTAAAATAAAATATGCCAAGCAGGACAGAACATACAAAATATAGAAGCTCAGGTCCATAAACTACACAAAATAGACAACACTGAAACAGTGCCAGTTTGGATTATGCCTGGAAATTCTTCACTAATGTAGAAAATCAGTTCAAAGTAGTATCAGTATGTACACTAATTTTGCTGGTAATTATGATGGTGTATATGCAATATAAATTAAGAAACCTAAAAAGTTATTAGGAGCTCTGGTAGCATAGTGCCTAAGGCACTTGACTGCTAACAAGAAGGCTGGAGGTTCAAACCCACCAGCCACGCCTGGAAGGAAGTTTGGGCAATCTACTTTCATAGAGATACTGTCTGGGAAACCCAGGGAGGGGTTGCTATTGAGTCAGGTCTGACTCAATAGCACGTGAAAACAACAACAACAAAAAAAAGTTATTGAGTAGGTAACTTATTCAGTGACCTTAACATAGAAACATAATGAGATGTGACAGATCTTTCCTTGACCAAACAGATCTGTAAAGATTGTCTAAATTTTAAGAAGTGAGTATTTAAAAAAAAAAATTGTTAAAAATTTTTTTAAAAAATTGTTTCTGACTTGGTCTGGGACAGAACCTGATTGTGAATTATAATTCACAACCTCCTTCTGTGAAGATATTAATATTCCCTATTGTACTAAAATAAGGGGAAAATCCCAGCTCTGTCACCTATTGCATGGTAAAGATCAGCATGAATACAATCCCTAAAATGTGGGATTGAACCAGTCTTCCCATTCCCACTCCTCTATCCTTGTCACCAGCTGCTCACGTGGCACACTTCCTTTGACCACCCAGAGCTATGTCAGAGCTGACAAGTTAGAAGGACACCATCCTTCAGACTGCCAAATGGGTAGATGCCAGAATCCTCTGTAGAAGTGAGGATGGTGAGACTTTGCCTCTCATTCTGGACATGCTATCAGGAGTGACCAGTCCCTGATGCTTGGTAAAGTAGATGGTCAGCAAAAAAGAGGAAGACCCTCAATGAGATGGACTGGCACAGTGACTACAAGTGGGCTCAATCATACCAATGATTCTAACAATGGCACGGGACCAGGTAGTGTTTCGTTCTGTCATGTATAAGGTCACTATGAGTGGAAACTGACTCGATGGCACCTAACTACAATAGCTGCAAGCTTGGGGAGTCCACACTATACCACAAACTTATGCCTTACTGGTTGCATACTCAGGGCTGGTTTCCTAATACCCCTCCAAGATACCAGGCCCAAGCTTGATAGTCCACATGATACCTTTACCTCCTAACCTGCTTTTTCTCACTGTCATGATAACTTCATTAATTCACTAGAATGATTTATGGAGAGAATACCATACCTACAGGTACAGACTTATTATAGCCAAAAAAGTTACAAATGAAGAGACACACAGGGTGAGGTCTAGGAGGATTGTCCCACACAATACTTCCATGTCCCAGGGATGCACTCCCCTCCCAGAGCAGATGCTCTTGTCAACGAGGAAGCCCTTTGAGCCTTCCTTTTCAAGTTCTTTATTAGCCTCACCAAGATGGTGTAGTGGTTCAGGCATTTGGCTGCCAACCTTAAAGGTTGGTGGTTAAAACCCACCAGCTGCTCTGTGGAAGAAAGATGAGGCAATCTGCTTCTGTAATCATTTACACCCTTGGAAACCCAATGGGGGCCACTATGAATCAGAATCAACTTGATAGCAGTGAGTTTGGTTTATGGGGTCGTGATAGATTACATCATGCCTTTCTAAGGCAAGTCTACATAAGGCCACCAGGCAGTCACTCTTGGTCTGGCCAACCCCCCATTTATTAGCCTCAGGTTTGGGATGGCTAGAAAGAACTAAGAACAAAGACAAATTGATTTCTGCAAAGTGATTCCACAACTCACACTGACAAAATGCTTAAGCAATTTTCTGATAAATTTTAATGGGAATAAGACCTGTTCTAAGAAACCAGCTACTTAGCCACTTAATTGACTTTCAGCTGTCAGTCAAGAGTCTGCTGATCTTGAACCTACATTTTTAATCTAGTCTAAAAATGATTGCCTAAACATCCACTTTTCCTACAAAATATCCCTATTAAGAGCTCTAGTGTGTAGTGCCTAAAGCATTTGACTGCTAACCAGAAGGCTAGTGGTTCAAACCCACCAGCCACTCCTCAGAAGGAAGGTTGGGCAATCTACTTCTGTAGTGATACAGCCTCGGAAACCCAAGGAAGGGTCACTTTGAGTCGGGTCCGAATTGACAGCACATAACAACAACAACAACAACCGCCTCGGAAACCCAAGGAGGGATTTCTATGAGTCGGATCCGACTTGACAGTAGTGAGTTTGGTTTGGTTTTACCAGAAACTTTTTCTCTTACATGCAAGACTGACATAAAACTTTGATATATGCTCATATATTATTTGTCCAAAAAGTTTTCTGTAACAGTCAACTAGTTATGCATCACTTCCCCTTACAACTAACTTTACTTATACCTAATTTAACTTTTATGATCATTAGTCTTACTCCATCTTGCATTTCATTAATATATTTATTTGGCAAATGTTAATTGATCCTTTGCTAGATATTGGACACTTTTTAAGAATGGCAATACAGCAATGGACATAAAACAAACAAAAATCTAGTATATTTATATGATTTGTTTGCTTACTTTTCTTATTTTCTTCAAGGTACTACCCTGCACTTTTCCTTAAATGAATTTCTTTACTTGATTTTCACTGAAATCAGCCTCCCCACCTCCCTCGGCAAAGCTCACTTTAAATCATTGTTTCAACATCAAATCACTCTATCTACCATACCAAAAAAAAAAAAAAAACTCACTGCCATTGAGTCGATTTCAACTCACAGCAACCCTTCCTTGGGTTTCAGAGGCAGTATCTCTATGGAAGTAGACTGCCCAGTCTTCCTTCTGAGGAGTGGCTGGTGGGTTTGAACTGCCAGCTTCTGGGTAGCATTACGCCACCAGAGCTCCCATCTACCGTGGAACCACTTATATAAATATCAGATGCATGCCTTCTACTTCATTATGCAGATCATCAGATAAAATGTTCCAACACTCAACTCATATCCCAGCTCTAGATACACAAGCAGCTACTAGCTTCTCAACTGATAACCACTTTCTGGTTACAAGATTCACACAGTTGTGCATTAACTACAAAGGTGTCTCTGCTGGACAGTATTTCTTGACTTTACTGATAACCATTATATCTTGCTAATGTCAAGAGAGATAATACAAATTAGCCTGACAGAATGTTTTCCTAATAAAGCCATTCTGATAATTATCTGAAAAATCAAGGTGTTATTAGCTAAATAATCCTCTAGGCTATTTTTATAGAAGTTGAAATTACAGGTTATACCTTTAATAGTTACCAAATTGAAAGATATCTGAACTTGTTTCTAATTTTCATAAACTTCTAAGATATTTGAGAAAGACTAGTTAATGACTTTTATTGATTTTTGAGTTCTTCAAATGCACAGTGACAACTCCTAGGACCCAAGAGTTTCCATATAATTAGCTTACTTAATGCCTTTTTCCTCAGGATTTATTTGGATGTTCAGACTTCACATTTTATATATAAAATACATAGTACATGCTTCTAATTTCAAATCACATACAGGCATATTAATACAGAAATATAATATTACGTATTTTATTTCTGTATTAATAAGAATGGCTTTTAATTACTCTATAAAATTTCATTATCAGAATTAAAATAATAGAAAAGAAATTTCTGCATTCCAGGTTAGTATGTAAGTAGGTAAGGAGTGTTACTGTAAAATATATCATTAAATTATTATTCCATGGCTATTTTTTGGGGAGCTATGCCTCGGAAACCCAAGGAGGGGTCACTATGAGTCGGGGCCGACTCGACGGCACATAACAACAACAACAACAACATGTTCTAGGTACTCTACAGATACTGTGAATAGGGCAGTGAACAGAGGGATAGGGTCCTTCATGGAAGTTTCAGTACAGTTTTAAAAAGCAAAGAAGAAATGTTGAAAAACAAGTATATTTCTGGGACCTTGAGGTTAAAGGAGAGGGAACAGAACAATATGGTTAAAATAAGCTGAAGGAGACATGAGATGGGCCAAAATTTGTGCTCAGAAAGGAGTGTGCCTGGGCAAGACAGGCTCCAGATTTTGAAAGAGTCCAATATAGAAGGAAAGCAAGCTCTTCCAGTCTTAACATCTTCTGAGATCAGACAGCAGAAGTCCAAGCTATGCTCCCCAGGGAATCTGAGGAAGGAACCAAACACAAGAAAGCCAAGAATGACTTCAGAGGCCCCACCCTCTTCAAATATCTACTTGCTGTGAACTGAAATCTCTTTGATATGGAACACCATGTTTCGTAATTATAATTAAAATACAAATGCTCAAATATAAACTAATTTACACCAGTTACCACCGAGCAGATTCCGACTCATGGCAACCCCATGTGTGTCAGTGTGGAACCGTGCCCATAGGGTTTTCAGTGGCCATTGTTTTTATAAGTAGATCACCAATCACTTCTTCTGAGGCATCTCTGGGGGGACTAGAACCTCCAGCCTTTGGGTCAGCAACCAAGTGAGGTAACCATTTGTACCATGCGGGGACTCCTTGGTCAGTCACAATATTCCCAATGTAACAGAAATAAAGGACATTAACCATCTGAAATTTGGAGGATTTCCATCCAGGAAATAAAACACATAGGAGGCTTTGGAAGTTAACATTATGAATTAAGTAATTTCACCAGTGTGAAATTGGGACAGCAGAAGCCTTGGCAAATTTTCACACATGAATTTCAGCTTGTTGTTCTTGAATGCCTTCAAGTCAATTCTGATTCATAGCAACCCTATATGATAGAGTAGAATTGCCCCATGTTGTTGTTGTTGTTATGTACCGTCAAGTCCTACCTGACTCCTAGCAACTCCCCTGCCTTGGGTTTCCAAGGCAGTATCACTACAGAAGTAGATTGCCCAACCTTCCTTCCAAAGAGTGGCTGGTGGGTTTGAACCGCCAGCCTTCTGGTTAGCAGTCAAGTGTCTTAGGCACTACACTACCAGAATGGCCCCACAGGGTTTCCTAATCTCTGGTAGCATAGTGGCTAAGGCACTTGACTGCTAACCAGAAGGCTGGAGGTTCAAACCCACCAGCCACTCCTCGGAAGGAAGATGGGGCAATCTACTTCTATAGTGATACTGCCTCGGAAACCCAAGGAAGGGTTACTATAAGTTGGGTCTGACTTGACGGCACATAACAACAACAACAATCTTTACAGAGGCAGATTACCAGATCTGTTCTCCTGAGGAGCTGCTGAGTGGGTTCAAACCTCTGCCCTTTCAGTTCGCAGCCAAGTGCTTAACGATTGTGCCATCAGGGCTCCTTAAATTTCAATTTAAGAGCCAATAATATATGCTTTTTATAAAGGCAAAAAGCAATCTAATTCCAGATGATTTTTTAAATTAAGGTATCGTCTGCATTCATACTCACTATTTCTCATGTCTTTTAGTTTCATGTGCCTCTTACAATTTTCTGACCCAATATATAATCACACAACACTGTATGTTCTCAATATGGGTTGGGGGATACAGTCTCACTCCCAGGTAAAATTGCCTAGGGCAAAGAGGGGGTTATGCAAAAAATCTGGATACTAAAATAGTTTGTTGGCCACCGAAATGGGGCATAGTATATAATCATATATGCATTGTCTCTGTGGTATTAAACTTTAATGGGTAAGTGATTAGGAAAAAGGTATCTACAATAGATGCCTGGAGCGGCTGATGTAGAGTTGATTCCAGTTCACGGAGCAATCCAATATGAGCAGAGTATCTGAAGTAGAAGGACTATCTTCCGAGACCCCTCTGGCCAAGTTTGTACAGCCAAACTTTAGGCTAGTAATGGAGAGATTAACCCTTTGTGCCACCTCGGAGTGTGTGTGGGGACAGGTGTGATAATGAACAAAAGTGTGAGAAACACTGCTGTAACAGCCCCACTATATTCTCCCTAGTATTTCAAACTCTTAGGGAAATTTTTGTTTCGCTAAACCAACTTTCCTCTTTGATCTACTTTCCTTTCCAATATCCTCACACTAGGAATACAAACTTACTGTCTTTGAGTCAATTTGACTCACAGCGAGTTTCTCCCAAGGAGGGAGAAACCCCTTCTTGGGTTTCTGAGGTGGTATCACTATGGAGTGGCTGGTGGATTTGAACTGCCAGCCATCGGGTTAGCAGTCAAATGCCTTAGGCACTATGCCACTAGAGCTCCCCACACTGGAAATAGCTTTGTTATTCTAACTCCTTAGACGGGTTCTTTAAAGAGCATATAGTTCTCTTGGACTCCTTTGACTTCAGTCATCTGGAACATCTTCAGTTACTTCTCTAAACTTTGAAACATCTTTTCTTCAAATTGATTTTTTAACCTTGCCAATTCCCCTTTCTTTTTGGAATCCAATGTATTATAATTTTGCTACCAACTCCATTCGATGTTAGATATGTCATAGACTATAGTCATATTTAAAAATCTCATCCATACAACACCAAAAGAATGATCTTAAATTTACTCCCAAAACTAGTGAGTGTGTTTCATTTCTAACAAGCTGACAGACATATATTTTAAGTCCAGATTCCTTTTAGTTTCATGCCTGATACTGGAAAAATGTTCATTGTTCATCTTTTTAAAAAAAAAAAAAAGGAAAATTTTCAATGTATTACTCCAACTATCCATTTTTCCCTACCAATTGCGAGGGAAAGACATCACGTTTGGTAAAGTAAAGGGTCAAAAAAAGAGGGAGACCCTCAGTGAGATGGATTGACATAGTGGTTACAACAATGGGCTTATGCAGAGCACCAATCATGAAGATCATAAAAACTGGGCAGTGTTTTGCTCTGTTACACGTAAGATCACCATAAGGAGGAGTTGACTCTATGACACCTAATAACATCTACTTTTAAAAAAACAAAGCTCTGTTTGTTTTTCTGTGCTGACCCTAGCAGCAAGTGTGAGCATATGAAGAGTATATGAGAGTATATGTACTTGGCCACACAAGTTTCTCTCTCTCTTGCCCATCTTGGCCTCACAGACTTTTAGCCGTACTCCATGAATAACCAGTATCTAGCAGGCTTCAGTCATACAATATTATAGTCTTGATTCATGTCTCTTACATCCTCCTTTTTATTTTTCTCACTCACATTTATGGTATAGTCTGGATCTTCTCCCTGCATTAATTCTTTCATGAAAGTTACTTCTTGTTCTCACTTCCACGTTGTGCCATGATTAGTCCTGTTACCAACCAAAGTGGTTGGAAATCCTCCTTGCTCATTATCTGAACCATCTCTCTTAGGTAAGTGTTCCTTTCTCTCAGGTAAATCCTACTTCTAATTAAAGAAATCCATCTGGACCATTATCCCATCTAAAATGCTAAACTACACAAATATTGTTTACTTGCTCTGTATATTTGTAATTGAAGGAGGTTATTATATTACCAGGGGAACAATTTATTAATGAAACATATCTAGCTTACCTGGTACCTAATGGCTTTATTTAAGAACTGTGGTCTGCTAGTAAATACAAAACCAATTAAATTGGTGGAGAAGGCTAGATTAACAAGTCTTAAAATAAAAAAGGGAGGTGCCGCTAACAATCATGTAATAGAAAAAAGTATTGGTTTCTTGCCTTATTATTGTTAATGATGCTCTCAGAACATTTTGACTAGTCTTACATTCAGGAAATAAATACCACCTACATTTTATACTAAACAAAGAATGTAAAGAATTAGAGATACGTCCTTGACCTCAAAGAGTTTACAGTCGTACGGGACATT
This sequence comes from Orycteropus afer afer, assembly GCF_000298275.1. NCBI lineage: Eukaryota > Metazoa > Chordata > Mammalia > Tubulidentata > Orycteropodidae > Orycteropus > Orycteropus afer. The sequence goes on along the minus strand of NW_006922069.1, from coordinate 804,918 downwards.
ACCTGGGTGACTAGCTAAAAAATAAAATATTAGGAGTATGTGCTGTCTGATTTATGAACTGACAAAGGATTTAAAAGAGGGAGGCATATGGGCTCGGCACAGGAAGGAAGTGGTATTTAGGCTGGGCCTTACAGAAGACACAGACTTTCAGCTGGTGAAGACTCAACTGAAGGACAAGTGTGTGGTAGAAAGATACTGGGATTGCCAGGGTGGCTTGAGTGATAAGCCAATTGAGATCGGGGGAGGCAGAAAACAGGAAAACGTGTTTGCCAAAGACCATAAATTCCCACCTATTCAAATATTTCTAGTAAAATCTAAGAAATACATAGAGTTGAACAAAGGAAAAGATATATAAGGAGAGAAAATATTTACAAGTCAGAACTACATAAAAAGGATGTGATTCAAAAGTAAAAGATGCTAACAACCAGATCTCTGTATAGATGTATGACAAATGAATCACTATTAACAATGACTAATCACTATGCCTACATAAAATATGCATAAAGCGAAAAACAGTAGACATTTCAACCAGTGTTAGAATAGAGTGATGCTAATCCCTGTCATTAACGGAGTACCTACTATGTGTCAGAAGCTGTCTTTTATATGCACAGTTACATATAATTGGCACAGCGATCTAGCTAGGTAGGCTTTTTAAAACCCACTATAGATGAGGAAACTGGTGCTTTAATAGTTTAATGACTTGTAGTAGTTTGCACTCCTACTATGCAATAGAGCCAGAATTTGATACCCAATCTCACAAACTTGAGGCCATACCCTTTAACCTATACTGTTTCAAAATGGTATGTATTTTAAAAGAAATTAAGTAGATCCAAAGATATCACATAGTAATGTCACCTTCACTAGGTTGTGATATGTTTTTGTGAGTGTCCAGGGGTGGCGATATAGCCAGCACTCCAGGAATTATGTATAAAATCTTAGAATCGTGACGCAGCCCATGAGACTATCATATTAATGACTATCATATAATGAGAATAGATGAAGGAGCTCTGGCAGTGTAGTACCTAAGGCATGTGACAGCTAACCAGAAGGCTGGCGGTTCAAACCCACCAGCCACTCCTCGGAAGGAAGGTTGGGCAATCTACTTCCGTAGAGATACTGCCTCGGAAACCCAAAGAAGGGTCACTATGAGTTGGATACAACTCTATGGCAGTGGGTTTGGTTTGTTCGGAGAACAAGTGAAGGACAAGAGCAAGTTGTTCACTAAGTTGAGCTCTTAGCATTCTTTTAATAGAGATCACTGGCAAGAAAATGGGTTTTGGAAACAAATAGCTCTGATTCTAAATTCCAATTCTGCTACACACTAGTTACATGGATAACCTTGGACAAGTGACTTCACTTTTTCAACCTCAGTTTCCAATTTACAATCATGAGGGTAAGTTATAAATTTATGTGGGGGTGGGAGGAAGAGGTGTGTTAGGTGCCACTGAGTCAGCTCCAACTCATAGTGACCCTGTATACAACAGAATGAAACACTGCCTGGTCCCACACCATCCTCACAATCCCTGCTATACTTGAGCCCATTGTTGCAGCCACTGTATTAATCCATTTCATTGAGGGTTTCCCTCTTTTCACTGACCCTCTGCTTTACCAAGCATGATACCCTTCTCTGGTGCCTTCTGACAACATGACCAAAGTAGGTGGGACAAAGTCTGGCCATTCTCTCTTCCAAGGAACATTCTGGCTACACTTTTTCCAGGACAGGTTTGTTTGTTTGGGAGGAAGATGTAGCTTGGTATAACAGAAAAAGTATTGCATTAAGGCCAAAAAGTATGGCCTCATTCACGTATTAAGTTAGCTGCATGGTCTTAAGCAAGTGATAAACTCTGAGGCTCTTTCTTCTTCTATAAAATGTGGATGGCATCATCTACCTTGGGGGTTGGGTGCAAGAATCTGAGATAATGTACATCAGGCACCCAAAGCAGCTGGACTATATTACAGTAATGGACCATATTCAACCATTAACACAATGCTTCACAAAATAAGCATGTTTTCCCATCCTCTTTTACATCTGGGATTTATTATAATGCTACTGGAAACAATAACTTAAAAACACTATGTTGTTGTTGTTGTTCTTACGTGCTGTCGAGTCAGACCCAACTCATAGCAACCCCTCCTTGGGTTTCCGAGGTAGTATCACTAAGGAAATAGATTGCCCAACCTTCCTTCTAAGGAGTGGCTGGTGGGTTTGAACGGCCAGCCTCCTGGTTAGCAGTCAAGTGCCTTAGGCACTAAATTCTTAATAATTTGGTAAGTTTTACATACTTGAAACTTAACTTTCTAACTTTGTATTGTTGTTGCAAGATAAACATCATACAAATAGAAAATTATTCTTTTTTCTTACAGTTCCTAATTTTTTTTGCATTCTCTTCTGAAAACATATTTCAGTTTAAATAGTCAGTCTGAGAAATAAGAGATTAGTACTATTAACAAAGCATTGAAAATTTTATTAAAAAGAAAATTGCTAAATAATAAATATTCATAAGAAAATAGAAATATACTAGCTATTTCTAACACAATTGTTGGGCTGGTGAGCCCTATCTGCTGTTAATCTAAACATCAATTCTTGCAAAGCTGTCCCACTCTCCCCAAAAGCAAACAACCAGACTCCAAGACAGTATTTAAGTTAAGCACTCAAAGGACACCAAATCAGGGTTACACAGTTGGCCTTCCCTATTTAAGCAAATCACAAGAAATACAAATCTCATAGATAAATTTGTGTAAATCTAATCTTGGTATATCTTTGTCCACACACCCAACACATGGTTTATGAATCTAAGCAAATTTTCTGAAGTTCACCTTACATTCTATGCTTACCAGTTTTCTATAAATCATTTTTTTAAATGTGTAAACATGATTGACTCTGGCAATTTAGTTTTTTGCAACTAACCAAGAGGATCACCACTGTTACACTTATCTCTAGATGGCATTTTAATGACCTGTTGATGCCTCCTCCATGCCTTATGAAACAACTACATACCTATCCAGGAATACATATTCAGAAATGTGACCATTGGTTAAGGCTAGATTTCTCATAACACCCAGATCTTTTAAGAAAGTATGTGACTAATAGAAGACTGGGATTTCCTTTTTTTTTTTTTAACTCCTCCCCCCATTGGCTACATTACATGGGGGTAATTCAGGCCTCGCTGTGCCCAAAACACCAGCTCTCTCACAGAAATTAACTGATACTTAATTTTTTAAAAAATAAGGGTGGGAACCTAACAGTGTTCCTCAACTGGTTTGCTGGGGGTTTAAAATGCTTAAAGAATTTGAAATCAAGTGAAGTTTGGGCCTAGCGCTCTGAAAACATCTGCACTAGAATGTGGGTTAGATGTCTGTGGTTATTGCTAAGCTAGGTATGGTGCCAGGTTTTGAAGAAACTATTTGGAATCGGATGTATAAGGACAGGAGTGGGTGGAGAAGAAAAGAAGGGAATTAGCGTCTACAGAGCAAACCCTTTGGTTCCTTAGTTGCTAACTCCATCCTTAACCATCTCCTCGCTGAGAACCAGCTGGAAATCGGCGAACAGTGGTCCTGAATTCAATCGCCGGCCTAGGCACCTGGCTTCTAGGACCCTCCTGGTTGGCACAATTCCTCTCTTTGGTCTTGCAGGTGAGCAGACATCGCTCTGCCATTCTGTTCTGAGCTCTTCAAATCCCTCTCCCTCCCCAAAAGTGCTAACTTCAGGGCCCTGGGAGTAGCAAGGGAGTAGCGGGCGAAAAGGGCCGGGCCCAGGGGTCTCAGGGATTTCCAAGGTAGAAAAGAAGGATGCTTGCCCCCAGCCATGACCCCGTTTCCTCCTCTGTCCCCACCCCCATCTTCCAGCCGCAGAACCTGCTGCGGCCGCGCTGCTCTTGGCGCCAGGCTGGGGTCCCTCGCCCGGACGCTGGGCGTGGGATGGGTGGGGTAGAGAGGTTGGCGGGTTCTAGCAGAGGCAGCGAACGGCTCCAGGGACCATACGCTGGGTAGGCTAACATTCTGAGCCAGGAGGAGGGAAGAACGCGGGCTAGGCGGGGTGAGCCCTGCTCCAGCGCGCCTAGCGGACCGACCCCTGCGACCCTCTACGGGCCGCCAGTCTCCATCCCTCCGCGAGTCCCCTGCCCTTACCTCTGGACGCGAGGGTGTCGGCTGTGAAGGGTACTGGGAAGCTGCGAGCTATCTCCGGGCCAGGCTCAGTAGCAGCCAGCGACAGCGGGGTCGCCCATGGGGCCGCTGCTCATGGCTTGTCGCGCCCGGACCACTGCGGCCGCGGCCACAGAAGCGCCTTCCTCCTCGTCCTCTTCGCGGGCTCGGAGCTGGGACGCAGTTAACGCCCCAGCCGCGCAGCCCTCCTCCCCTCCGCCTCCCCGGCCGAGGACGGAGCCGCCTCCAGCGCCGCCCCGCGCGCAGCCGGGCCAGCGGCAGCCAGCGCCGCCCAGCGCCCGGCCCTGGGGTCGCCGCCACCGCCGTCCGCCGAGTGGACTCCGCGCCTCCAGCCCCGCTATGACGCAGGCCGCGGTGCCCGGGAACTTCCTTCCCAGCAGGGACCACCCCACTCCCGGACCCGCCAGCTAGGCTACAGCGGCGCGTCTGTGGGCTTTCAGAATGTGTGTGTGTGTGTGTGGGGGGGGGAATCTTCCTACCACTGTGGGTCGGAGCCCCTCCAGCCTCAATCTAGTTGGCGGCCGGAGCACCAGGAATCGGTTGCATCCCCCACCCCCATAACAATACGCGGAAAATCGTGAGGCTTTTACTCGTGCAATATCTGTCCTCATCCACCGCAGCTCTTAATCCGGGTAATTTAGAGGGAAGCCACCACGACTAAAAATAACCCTCCTGGAAACTCTTTCTGCTGGACTTGGGTCAGAATGGAGCAGGAGAACGGGAAGGTGAGCGGGGGCTGGTGGAACGCATTGGGAGATTGAGAAGGAGAAAGACAAATGCCAGTTTCTCTGTACTCCGAAGTCCTTGAGCCCCTTGAACCAGCCTCTCCTCCCTGGCAGGAATCCCTGTCTTCTGGACACTGCTCGGCGATTCCCTGATCTGCTGACACTGCAGCAGGTTCCAGGGTTGCCCGATTCGAGTGCTCCGCCTACAGTTTCGTGCTGTGCATAAAGGAATTGATGGTGTACACCAAACCACCTGTTGTTTAAAGAGTACTGGGAAAACGGTTCTCCCCCATTTGTCGATGTGAACCATGCTTTTCTTCTCCCAATCCTACCCAATCTATTTTAGGAGGAAAATGGAAAGAATTCTGCCTTCTTGAAAGAGGACAGCTCTCTGTTTGGCAAGTCTTCTGCCCAGTGAAAAAACTACAGATAAGATCATTAAGTAATACAAAGCCTTCTGGGCTGCGTGTCAATACGATATATTCTAACAGCACTCAAATTAAACTGAAACCAAACCAAATATACTGCTGTGGAGTGGATTCCTGCTCGTAGCAACCCTATAGGACAGAGCGGAACTGCCCTATAGGGTTTCCAGGGTTATAAATCTTTTACAGAAGCAGAGTGCCTCCTCTTTCTTCCGCTCCCAACTGCCAGCCTTTTGGTTAGCAGCTGAATACTTTAACCACTGCAGCACCAAAGCTCCTGATCAAATTAAAGTAGCAGGCTGGAAAACACCGATGTACAGGAAGTCGCTTAATATCTATTTGGGCAACATCCCAGTACCTATACATTCTGGGTGCCGCTGCACCCAGGTGTCTGAGTGCCAAAACTCCAGATCTTCTGAGGTCAGACCCTGGTTTGAAGTTGGAGCCCCACTTCTGCCCAGCTGCTGCTCACAGCCTACTCTGCAGTGATGGCAGCCCAGGTCTACACTCCTAACCAGCGCCTCCTCGCTCCCACAGCAGGTCTTGTCCCGGCTTTGTCTGGTGTAGCACTGATGGAAAGGTGTGCACTGAGAACACCCCAGCCCTGGCTCTGGTGCCGTTGGTGTGCTTGGCCCCCTTGGCCGGCTTCGTCCCTTCCCCCATCAGGTTCTCCTGGAGGAGCTGGCCTTCCCTGCAGCTGGTTTAGCAGAAAAAGCAGCGAGAGCTGAGCGGGAGCGGCTTAGAGTTCACCTTAGGCGTCTGCGGAGGGAGCTGCCCAGCTAGGTCCTAGGAACCCGTGCGCTGAAGACACAGTTGTTCACACAAGTCCAAGTCGCATAACCTCCTATTTCACAGAATGTATCCCACCTTAAGGGAGACATAGCAATCTATGAATAACACAATTAATAAACAACTAACTGTTTCACTGTTTGAATTAGTCTTACAAACCAGGCCTTTAGAAAGCAGGTACTTCTTTTTATCACATTTCTGTTTCCAAGCCCAATAAAGAGAAAAGAAGTCCAAAAGTTACTCTCTTGGACTTTTAACCACTTTTCCCTTAACCACCCAGCAAACAACTACAATTTTCCCAGTTCCAGTGCTGTCGTTAGATTTCCTTCCCAGAAGATACCTTTAAACCTTCTTAGGTCTTAGGAGACAACTCGTTAACACAAAAATTAATGAACCTAAATCAAGACAAAAACCAAGAGTGGGACTTTTCTTCTAGGCAGCAGGTGGAAAAATTCCTAATGGTTGTTTAGGGAAAAGGCAGAGGCAGACTTTAGCAATTTGCTTTAAAAAGGAAAAAAACAAACAAACAAAAAAAAAAAAAACGGCAAGTAAGCCGCAAAAATGATTAATTACCTCCTACTGTTAAATACCTTAACATAGATTCAAATACCTAAAGAAGGAAGTAGTCAGGGCACTGATCCCCTATTGAGGGCCTTATTCTGCAACTGCTTTCTGAATGCAACTGGGTATAAACTAGATATAAAGGTGAAGCATCACTTAAATTCTCTCTTGCAACCATTTCCAAGGAATAATTAAACCCTGCATTTTGGACTCAAGTGAAAGGGGATTAAATCCCTGCTCTTCCTGTGTAATCGTGCAGATGTTAGGGGGGAAAAAAATCGTGCCATGGAGTCTATTCCACCGGATTCTGACTCACAGCCATAGGATTTCCAAAGCTGTAAATCTTTCTGGAAGCAGACTGCCTCCTCTTCTTCTGCAGAGCGGCTGGTGGGCCCAAACCTTTTGGTTACGAGGGGCATGCCTTAGTTATATCTAAGTTAAGGTATTTAAAAGTTGGAGCTAACACAGCATTTTTGCTTAGTGCATCACCAGAGCTCCTTGGAGATGTTGTTATGTGCCATAGAGTCAGACCCGACTTATAGCAACCCCTCCTTGGGTTTCCGAGGCAGTATCACTACAGAAGTAGATCCAACCTTCCTACTGAGGAGTGGCTGGTGGATTTGAACCACCAGCCTTCTGGTTAGCAGTCAAGTGCCTTAGACACTAAGCTACCAGAGCTCTTTCCCTTATCAGTAATATAGGTATATTACTATAAGTTTAGTAGTAATATTACACCTATATTAACCTTATAGTATTATACCTATATTGTTGTTAGGTGTTGTGTTGCTTCCAACTCACAGCAACCCTGTGTACAACAGAGTGAAGCATTGCCTGGTCCTGCACCATCCTCACAATCATTGCTATGTTTAAGCCCACCATTGCAGCCACTATGTCAATCCATCTCTTGGAGGATCTTCTCTTTTGCTGACTCTCTACTTTACCAAGCATGATGTCCTTCTTCAGGAATTGTTCCTTCCTGACAGCATATCCCAAGTATGTGAGCTGAAGTCTTACCATCATGGTTTGTAAGGAGCATCCTGACTGTGAAGTCAGCTTGTTTAGAAAACTATTTTATCTTTGAAGCCAGTTAAACTAGAGAGAAAGCCTTTTATCACTCCCAGGGATGGGACCTAGGGGCACCATAGGCAATTAGGAACTTTTGTAGCATAGTACCTAAGGCACCTGACTGCTAACCAGAAGACTGGCGGTTCAAACCCACCAGCCACTCCTCAGAAGGAAGGTTGGGCAATCAGCTTCCGTATTGATACCTCCTCAGAAACCCAAGGAGGGGTCTATGAGTCTGGGCCGACTCCATGGCACATAATAACAACAACATCAACAATCAACCAAACTAGAAATACTCCCACTTGTCTCCTGCTGACCCTCCTGCTTACAAATACCTTTCAGCCATAAATTCTGAACAGGGCCCAGCTAGACTGCAGAGCATGCTGGAAAGAACAACTTTGCCCTCCAAATAAACTCAGAACATTAAAACTCATGTCAAGGAACCAAAAGTCACTGAAACTGACATTGGTGGTACACAGACCCATTTCAGAAGTGATGTGTTCATGAGCCACCTCAGTGCTAAGCTATAACCCCAACCTCTATGAATGAGGCATGATACCTTCCTCCAAACTATGAATATGCATAACTTCCATATTTCCCTGTAAGTTGTAAAACCCTAAAGCCACTCTCCTTCTGGGAGGTAGATGCTTAGCTGCTCTTTAGTCCACATTGTCTCCATCTTTACTTGTCAATTAAAAATAAAGAAAGCTGCTTGAGAAACTTTTTGCTATCTCCCCAACGATTCTTAGTAGAAATAGACAAGGACCCTTTGAGTCCAACCAGAAATCTCTGATCCTTTTCTGTAAAAGCTGTACTTCTTCCAAGACAGATTGATGGTTCTCTGGTAGTCCATGGTATATTCAATATTCTTCACCAACACCGTAATTCAAAGTCATCAGTCCTCATTTGGTCTTCCTTATTCATTGTCCAGCTTTCACATACATATGAGGGAATTGAAAATACCATGGCTTAGGTCAGGCTCACCTTAGTCCTCAAAGTGACGATTTTGTTTTTTAACACTTTACAGAGATCTTTTGCAGCAGATTTACCCAATGCAATACATCACTTGATTTCTTGACTGCTGCTTCCATGGACATTGATTGTGGATCCAAGTAAAAAGTCCTTGACAACTTCAATATTTTCATTTATCATGATGTTGCTTATTGGTCTATACCTATATTACAAGAAAAAAGGAGATGCCCTAGTGGTGCAGTTGTTAAGTGTTTAGCAGCTAACTGAAAAGTCAGCAGTTCAAACCCACCAACCGCTCCTGGGAGAAAGATGTGGCAGTCTGCTTTCATGAAGATTATAGCCTTGGACACTCTGTGGGGCAGTTGTTCTCTGTCTTATAGGGTCACCATGAGTTGGCATTTACCCAACAGCAATGAGTTTACTATAAGCTTGCTGTGAGAATTAGATAACGCTTTTAAAGCATCATGAGCAGAGCCAAGTACTTCATAAATGCTCAATAAATGACAACTTTTATGGTTCATACTACCTTTCAATGTCCTGGTGGCAAACAAATAAATAAGAGCAGTGACAAATTTTGGAAACATGGCAAGTCAATCCCCTGCAAGTTGAGGCTTTCCAAGTTGCTTTATCCCAATCTTTGCCCATTTCATGCATGCTTTCTTGTAGGGTGAACTGGACTGTTCTATATGCATAGGCAGGTGATCCATATGTACATTAAAAATTGAGAGACACTAACCTACAAACCACTAATGTTAACTTCTCAATTCAGCTTTTCTTATTTTATAGCACATAAACCTTAAGTCTAGTCATTTCACCTCAGTCAACCTAACTCAAGTCAAATCCACACTTATCAAGTCCTCTGTAAAGCAATGGGTAAGTCATCAATTAACCAATCAGTCAGTTTCTGTGAATTCTGGACTCTGAGGGTCTCAAAGAAGAATAAGGCTTATTTCCTGACTTCAAGGCATTTATAGTTGACAGGAGAGGGAATGTGGCATGCACATAAACCATAATAAATCATTTCAAACTAAATGTAGTTGAAGTCCAGCGAAAGAAGAAGGCATAGTGAGCTAGTTGAGCTGGCTATACATTGTCACCATCTTTTTTATTTTTTATTTTTTTTAATTTTTGCAGTGTTCTCTCCCCTCCCCTCCCAGAGTCACCATCTTGACCATTCACATTATAACCAGTTCTTTAGGCTGAAATTGACTTTCTAGATGGACTTCCAAATTGAGTTCAGTGGTAATAGTGAAAGGAAAACCTAAATTCTAAACCAAAACCATCTGCAGGGCTTTACCCTGAATTCTGGGTACATGCTCTGTACATCTGCTCCCCAGACCATTTCTGAGCTTTGTGGAAAGGTCCTGAGGTAACAGAAAACATTGTTTTCAGTTTCAGCTGTTGAAACTGTTGCAACCATTAACACTTTCTGAATTAGTAGCTATGAGATAAAATCCACCTTCAGTAACAATTTTGATATTTTAAGATTGAGAGAGTGCAACCTTTCCTTATAAAACATCCTGTGAACAGATAGTTGCCTGAAAGTTAATGTGGTCGAATGTGTTCTTGACCCTAAAATGGCAGTTGAAATAGAAAGGGTGATGCTGAGGACCCAAAAATAGGAGACTATAAAATTTTATGTCAAATTCTGATAAAATCAACCATGCATATTTACACTCCCTCCCCCCAGCACCCAAGACAGAAGTTGTTGGTCCCACAGATTTGTGAGACTTTTCTTTGGAAATAATTAAAATGAAGAAGCACCTACTGGGTATATGTTGTTGTTGTTATGTGCCGTCGAGTCGGCCCCGACTCATAGCGACCCCTCTTTGGGTTTCCGAGGCAGTATCACTACGGAAGTAGGATTGCCCAACCTTCCTTCCGAGGAGTGGCTGGTGGGTTTGAACCGCCAGCCGTCTGGTTAGCAGGCAAGGTGTCTTAGCCACTATGCTAAACCTGTGAGAGCTAGAACTTGATGGGACTGCCTTGTTTTTCAGTTGCTTGCAAGTTATGCACATTTGACAGGGTGTAGTCTTAGCACTTTTCTGTTGCTCTTTTTAGTGGAAAACATTTGAGTTTTCCTTCTCTGATGGTTTTTGCCTTACACCGATTTCAGCTTTCACAGGTCTTACGGTGTATGATTAGTAGTAGCTTTCTATGCGTTGTCTCATTTAATCATCACAGCTATCCATTAGGTAGGCAATATTTCTCCTGTTGACAGATGGGAAAACTGACGCACATTATAATCAAGTAACTACCCAAAGGTCGCATGGCCAATAAGTGGAAGAATTAGGATTTAAACCTGGGCAAGTCTAATTTCAAAGTTTTCATGCTTACCCACTACTCAGTCATATAGAAAAGGAATATTCAGTTTTAAATGGAATTCATCAAGCATATGCAACAAGGTTAGTGATGTACTTTTTCGGTAGCTCTTATAATTGCATTCATTTGTGCTTTTTCCAATAGTGTATTCATATCCTAAATGTGCCTTCATGAGGTGGTTTTTACAATTTATTCTTTAATTGAAAAGCACTTTATGACTGAAAGCAAGCTTCTTAATGAAAGATCATAAAGTGGCTGTGGCTCTGAGTTTAGGCAGTGTGAAATATATCAGGCAAGGAGCCTCATTCTTAGAATAATATTTCCAGTGGGGCAATGATAGATAAGTAACTTTCACATGGTACATATGTAGCATAAATCCAAAGTGAAAAATTGGTTTGACATTCTCAAGAGTGACTTCTTTTTTTGCTCCTAAAACATCACTGCTGTAACTGCATTACTAAATAATAATAATTGCTAACAATTTTTTTCTGGGACAGAAAGATTTTTGCTGGTAGAGGGTCAGCGAAAAGAAAGGAAACCCTCAATGAGATAGATTGACACAGTAGACGCAATGATGAAGTCAAACACAGCAATGATCAAGAAGATGGAGCATGGCTAGTGATACATAAGGGTCACCATGAGTCAGAGCCTACACTGCAACACCTGATGGCAACCAGCTACCACTGCTTAAACACCTAAAGCCACTGCTCTAAGAAATTTACATCTATGAACTCATTTATTAAATCCATAATTGGCTGACTTAATCCAGGAAGCGAATTATTCTAATGAGAACAAAACACTCTTAAATGGTTGAGAATTTATTTATTTATATATAAAAAAAATGAAGTACTGTAAGTATTTCCTAAGGACTCAAAGTCTTCAGTTTTCCTAATCCCATATATTCTTATGCACACACAATGTGCCACACAACATCTCACATCACAACTTAACATTGAATTGGTTCAAGTTTCAGTGGCACCAGCTCTGACATAACACCTAATTTTTTTTATTTTTTATTTTTTTACTAAGTTGCTACTCTTTCTCTGAGGCGTAAGGACAGATGAATCGAGAAACCTTATCAGGGCAGTGAAATTGAAGATACTTGTATTACTCACATAAACATGAGTCTCTCTTTGGAATATTTTCATGGACAGTGCTTTGGTTTAGAAAATGCTATGCCCATGCACAGATGACCTCTCCATTGAAGTCATCATCTCGACTGACACAAGATGCATTTTCTTTCACCTTTCTAGAGTGTACTTCTTAATTTCCTGGATTCACTAAAGATTTTTGTCTCTCTGAGGAAAAAAATTAACAAGTCTTCTCAAGATCAATGATAGTGATCATTATGTTCATGTTTATTAGTATTAGTGAAAAGAGAATAAATTAGGATTAATGAGACTTGGATTCCACGCATAGCTTTGCCATTGACTAGCTCTGTGGCTTGTGACAAGTCCCTTAATATCTCTGGATTCTCAGTCTCTTCATTTGAAAATGAAGGGGTTGGAACAGATGATTTCTTAGGGGAAGTACAATGTTGAAACTATATGCACTATATGCATAGATCTTAAAATGATACATATTCATCCTCCTAGATTTCAGTCAGTGATGCATAAAATCACTAACATTTAATCAAGGAAGTAGGAAGGGATTTGTCACTGCTATGCACAGCATGCCTTCTGCTGTGCATGGGGTCGCTATGAGTCGGAAATGACTCAATGGCACTTAACAACAACAACAACATGGACAGAGACTATCCCCCTGCCGTTGAGTTGGGTTTCCGAGGCTATATCACTACGGAAGTAGATTGTCCAACCTTCCTTCCAAGGAGTAGCTGGTGGGTTTGAACCTCCAGCCTTCTGGTTAGCAGTCAAGTGCCTTAGGCACTATGCTACCAGAGCTCCCTTGGAAACCCAAGGAGGGGTCTCTATGAGTCGGAGACAACTCAACGGCACATAACAACAACAACATAGGGTTTTCAAGGCTATAATCTTTGTGGAAGCAGACTTCATCTTTCTCCTGTGGAGCAGTTGATGGGGTTGAACCATCGGCCTTTGGTTAACAGTTGAATACTTAATCACTGTGCCACCAGGGCTGCCCTTTAATATTAAAAACAAAATACACACACACAAAAAAAATACCTCTGTTTCCAAATGGGATCACATCCACAGGTACAGCAGCCAGGACTTCCATACATATTTTAGAGAGACACATATTAATCTATAACATTCTCTGAGAAGTCTTGAGTTAAAAATGCTTGTTTAGATTTGCTGAACTCAGCATTGCTCAAATTTCTTTTGTTATGTTGTTGTTGTTGTTGTTATGTGCCGTAAAGTCGGACCCAACTCATAGGGACCCCTCCTTGGGTTTCCGAGGCAGTATCACTATGGAAGTAGATTGCCCCATCTTCCTTCTGAGGAGTGGCTGGTGGGTTATACCTATCAACATTCCAGTAACTAGCACCTCTCAGAATAGAATATAGGGATTGTTTTTCTACAGTTAAAGGCTGAAGAAAATTCATATGGTTTTTCTCTTTGGAAAGAGATACAGGGGAATTATATTAAAAAAAAAAAAAAATCTGGGCAAAACCCAGATTCTGACTCAGCGACCCCCATTAGGTTTACAAGGCTATAAATCTTTACAGAAGCAGACTGCCTCATCTTTCTTCCACTGAGTGACTGGTGGGTTTGAGCCACCAACATTTTAGTTGTCAGCCAAATGCCTTAACCACTGCAGCACCAGAGCTCCCTAGAGGGGAATTATGTTGTTGTTCTTATGTGCCATCAAGTAGGACCCGACTTATAGTGACCCCTCCTTGGTTTCCGAGGCAGTATCACTATGGAAGTAGATTGCCTAACTTTCCTTCCAAGGAGTGGCAGGTGGATTTGAACCACCAGCCTTCTGGTTAGCAGTCAAGTGCCTTAGGCACTATGCTCCCGGAGGGGAATTATAAGCCCTATTAATGAATTTCTGAGTCCTGGTGGTGCATTGGTTAAGCACTTGGCTGCTAACCAAAAGGTCAGTGGCTTGACCATACCAGCTGCTATGTGGGAAGAAGATGTGCCAGTCTCCTTTTATAAAGATTACAGCCTAGAAAGCCCTATGCTGCAGTTCTACTCTGTCCTATAGGGGTCAGTATGAGTAGGAATTGACTTGATGACAATGGCTTTATTAAATCTTTTAACGAATGTCTAAAAGAATAAGCCCTCTTGGTAGCTATTTTCTGCAGCTATTTTCCTTGCAAACATCAGCCATAATAGAGTGTCTGTCATCCAAAGAACAAAGAGCACCCATTCTCACTGGTAATAGTGTAGTCTTGTTCTTTTACTGACAAATAGTTCTCTTGGTTTTACATGTTTATTAGCCTTTGGGTTGACATTCTTTAAGAAATAGTTCAAGGGACTTCGGGTAAGATGGAGGAATAGTCAGACAAGTGACACAGACCCTCTTCAATAAAGAAAAGAAAAACCAAGTGACAGTGATACAGAAGATAATCCTGTAGCCCTAAGCTTTGAAAGGAACTATTACAGAAGTGGATTAGGCACCAACTAGTGGAAAAACCTGAACAAAAACAGTGAGTACAGAGAGGTCAGAGCTGTGGACTATCAGCTACTGTGATGGGACCAACAACCTGAATATTTCCAAGAGGTGTTGGGACCTGAGAATTGACATAAAGATCAGCACTGGTCACCAAGAGCTGCAGGGATGACTGTGCTGGTGGCCTATGACTAGGAAGGGAAACAGCAAGGAGGGAGAAAACCTGAGCTGTTGACTTTCTGCTGTCCAGAGGGCACAGCCATTTTGATTGTTTACACACAGCAGCCATTTTGGATATTTAATGTGACTTAGGGCACAGCCATATTGGATATGTAAAGTGACAGAGGGTGCAGCCACTTTGATTGTTTACTTGTGGCAGCCATTTTGAATATTTAAAGTCACTGAGGGTGCAGCCATTTTGAATGTTTACAAGTGGTGGCCATTTTGGATATTTAAAGTGACTGAAGGCGTAGCCATTTTGAACCTTTACAAGTAGCAACAATTTTGGATTTAAAAGTGATAGCATTCTCATTCGAATTTCAGGGACCTAAGAATAGGCTGTTTCTGAAGGTCGGCAGGGACATACAAGAGGCTGACAACAGGAAAGGAGACAGGTGGTGAGTGTATAAGTGCTGCCAACTAGTGAATAGAGGAGCACAACACAGTACCCTGCTCATGTAGCTAACATACAAACAAAACAAAGAAAACGAAAATCGTGAGCAAGTCACTCCAACATACAATCACCAATTAAATATAAACACAAAAATGTCACAATGCCTTGAAGACAACAGAGCATCACAGTCCACACGAAGAAGCAGGATAAAATAGGAGAAACAAGGGACCAGGATACAGACCCAAAACACATCCCTGAGGAAGATGCAGCATTGGAACTCCCTGATAAGGAATTCAAAAAAATTATATTTAGATATATTCAATGAATTGAGAGACAGATCAAAGAAAACATGGAGAAAACCTTAGAACAATTTCAAAAGACAATACAAGAACAAAATGACAAAATAAATGAAAAATTAGAGATGATACAAAATCTACAGACAGAAATCCAGAAGATTAATACTAAATTTTCAGAAATAGATAAGACATTGAATGGGCAAAGGAGCAGAATTGAATCAATGGAAGACAGAATAGGTGATATTGAAGGCAAATATCTGAACATTTCTTTGGAAAGGGATTTATTGGAAAAAAGATCAAGACAAAATGAAGAAAGCCTAAGGTTCATGTGGGATACCATCAAAAGGAGTAACCTAAGTGTAATCAGAATTCCAGAACAAGAAGAGAAAAATAAAACCACGGAGAAAATTGTTGAAGATTTGTTAGAAGAGAATTCTCCTGGTATGATGAAAGATGAAAATATATCCATTCAGAAAGTCCAACAAACCCCAAACAGGATAGACCCCAAAAGAAAATCACCGAGACATATCATCATCAAACTCAACAAAACCAAAGACAAAGAAAGAATCCTGAAAGCAGCACAAGAAAAACAAAAAGTTATCTACAAGGGGCAACCAATAAGACTAAGCTCGGATTTCTCGGCAGAAACCATGCAGGCGAGAAGGCAATGGGATGGTATATATAAAACAATGAAAGAGAAAAATTTCCAACCAAGAATTATGTACCCAGCAAAATTGTCCCTCAAATATGATGGTGAAATTAGGACATTTCCAGATAAGCAGAAATTAAAGCAATTTGTTCAAACCAGGCCAACCTTATAAGACATGTTAAAAGGAGCCCTTTGGACAGAGAAGCAACAACAGCCAACAACAACTGGCCATTAACACACATGATGAGATAACCCAGAAACCAATCGAGCTATGCAAGTATCCTAAGTAAATTATATGGAACAAGGAAATCAACACCACGAAAAAGCACATAACAAAAATGACAGCAATAAATTCACATTTGCTGATAATTACATATCTGACAAGGGACTTAACTCTAAGGTGTATAGCAAAAGAGTGGATGACCAAACTATGGTCCATACACATAATGTAATGCTATGCAGCACTAAAGAATAATGTAGAGCCTGCAAAACACCACATAATATGGATGAACTTGGAGGACATTATGCTGAGTGAAATAAGTAAATCACAGAAGGGCAAATATAGTATTAGTTCATTGTTGTGGAGGGTCAAGGAAAGGTTTATATATGGAGGGAAACTGTCTTTGTTGGTTGCCAGGAGTGGGAGGGGACGGGAGGGAACACTGAAAAAAAAAAAAAACATTGACCTATGTCACTTAATTTTGTGTATTTCACTGTACATAAATTATATTTCAATAAAATGCATTAAAAAAAGAAAAACAAATAGTTCAAACTCGAAATAGTGCAGTGTTCCCTGTAGGACACACACACCACACATCTATTCTGAACATTTACAAAGATGGTGTAGGATAGTTTATTTATTGATAAATGTTGAGAGACAATTCTCTCTGGGTTTCTAGTGATTCTGCATGTCTCTGGGCAAGACACTGACTGCCCTTTCTTTTGGACAAAAATTTCAAGGATATATGTTTCAGAACAGCTTTGGAAGATAGAGATAATGTCTCCTGGAGCAAAAGGCAAGCATGCTTACTGTCTAGCCTGAAGGTGATGTTTCCCTTCAGAGCAAAGGGCAAGGATGCTACTCGTGATGAAGTTTTACATTCTCTAAGCTCAGGGTTCATTTTCTGTACTACAGCCCACTGCATGTGCAGGTGCTATGTGGCCCTCTTTGAATCTCCTGGTTAAAATTGGAGCTCCAAGGACTGATGAAAAAAGGCTGATACTCTGGCTACGGCTGTTGCTGGAAGTAATAAACTTCCCTTTGTCTCTGACCCAAGAGTTTTATGTCTTGTTCCAACATCCTTAGAACTGTGGCAGACTAACTTGTTAGCTTACAAGGTGGGTAAAATCCCAGACCCCTCACCATTCTTGACAATAGCTAGCTTTTCCTCCCTTTGAGTTGGTCATTGGTAGAATAACTTTATATCCTTTGGTGATATAAACCCCTTCCTGAATCATTCCTGGTTTTGTGAGTATTCTCTTCTATGAATATTTCTCTAGGTTTGTGTAGTTTTTATAGCCTTCCTGGAAGAAGTGCAGCTGGAATGCTCCTTGGAAGCAAGAATGGCCAGCCTTGGTCTCACCTACTTGGTCATGTGGTCAGAAGGGACCATTCCCTGGAGAAGGGTATCATGTTTGGTCAGCAACAAAGAGGTAGACCCTCAACAAGATGAAGTGACACAGTAGCTACAATGACGGGCTCAAGCACAGCAAGGATTGTGAGGCTGGTGAAGGACGATGCAGTGCTTTGGTCTATTGCACATAGGGCTGCTATGAATCACAGCTGACTTGACAACACCTAACAACAACAACATCTTTGTTTTCTGAGGAACATTTGGCAGAGGCCTATTTGAAGTAGGGCACCTGGATTATGGGATTTCAAGGAAAAGGAATCATGAATTTCTGCCCAACATGATAACACTTTACTAAAATGGTTAGAAAATATTGTACATTATATCCTGTTGCTTATAAAAGTAATTTAGACATTAATCTTCAAAAGAAGGAAGTAACCTCTAATACTAAAGAATGATGTGTATGTGTGTGTGTGTGTGTGTGTGTAGGGAGTTGGCGTGGGAGGAGGTTGCTTCTGCAATATTACATTGGTTGCTTCCTAAAGCAATGTGGCAAGAGGAAGCTCAGATAAGATGAACTGTTCCATGTGACCAAAAGGAGGATCCTTTTACCACAGCATGCAAACAACTTGTGATCTCATTTAGAAGACTGAAAACATCTTGTTTTCTTTTTTTATTGTGATTTGGGTGAAGATTTACAGAGCAAATTCACTTTCCATACAGCAGTTCACATACACTTTGTCTCATAACATTGACTACAATTTACCACAATTCCACAGCTCCCCTCCCACTTCCTCCCAATACTTACCTCTTCCCTGTGTCCAGTCCTCCATGTACTCCTTCCCCCTAAGCTGTCTCCCTGTGCATAAACAGCCCTTCTTTCTCCCATGATTGTTCTCTCCAAGAGTGTATCTACCTCAGGTAAATGTTCAACTCATATGCTTGTCTTTTGTTTGACTGAAAGCCACATGTGTGGATTCAATTCCAGACCTGAAGGGCAGCTAGGGGCCATAGTCTCAGTGGTTCCACAAGGCTCTATCGGACCAGCAAAACTGGTCCACCACCCCCCTTTTTTTTTCCAAATGATTGTGAGTTTTGTTCTCCATTGTTCTCCCTCTCTATCCAGGATCTCCTACATAGATCCTCCTCTGAGTGGTTGACAGTGGTAGCCAGGTACCATCTAGTTTTTCTGGTCTCATAGTCATATAGGCTGAGGATTTCATGGTGTACCAGTCGCTAGGACTAATTCTTTCCATGAATCTTTGCTTTTCTTCATTCTTCTTTGCTCTGGATGAGGAGAGAGAGACCCATTGTTGCATCTAGATGGCTGCTTGCAAGCTTTTAAGATCCTAGTCGCTACTTGCCAAAGTAGGAAGTAGAACAATATTTTATGTAGTGTGTTATGCCAATTGAGTTTGATGTCCCCTATGACTATGGTCCCGAGCCCACAGGTGCAACTACTTGGTCTCTTTGGGAAGCTGGCTGTGACCAAGAAGTGACTACAACCTTGTCCCTTGTCAACTCTACTATACACCTGGGAATTCAGATCATACAAATACACTTATAGGACCATTGTCTGCCAACCCTATACATGGTCTTGGGTACACTCCTCACTTCATAGACATGCCTAATAGTTCAGCCTGTCCACCCATCTATCCACCCGTATACCCATGTCTGCCTTCACTGACAATGCAGTACTGTATGTGCAAAAGGGTTGATCTTTATTGTCTGTATCTCCCATGTACCTCTCTGTCTTCCTTTTCCTCAATGTCACCATGTTGATCACTCATATTTGGTACATTGCCCTTCTCTTCACCCAAATCAATACTTATCTCTATCTATCTAACAGTGTTCCCTGACCTCCCCTCCCACCCCTGGTAACAAACAAAGAAAATTTCTTTCCATAGCTAAACCTTTCCTTGACTTTTACAATAACGGACTAATACAGTATTTCTTCTGTGATTGACTTATTTCACTTAGCATAATGTCTTCTGTTAGTCAAGTTCATCCATGTTATGTGGTGTTTTGCAGATTCTAGGTTATTCTTTAGGGTTGCATACTATTCCATTGTGCGTGTGTATCATAGTTTGGTTATCCATTCCTCAGTTGATGGACACCTAAGTTGTTTCCATCTTTTGGCTATTATAACTAGTGTTGCGATGAACGTGGGTGTGCATATGTCTGTTCTTATCATGGCTCTCACTTCTTTAGGATATATGCCTAGTAATGGAATGGCTGGGTCAAATGGTATTTTCAATTCCTGCTTTTTAAGGAAGTGCCATACTGCTTTCCACACTGGTTGTACCATTTTACAGTCCCACCAGCAGTGTATGAGAGTCCCAATCTCTCCACATCCTCGCCAGCATTTGTTATTTTCTGTGTTGTTGAACTTTGCTACTAGTGCTGGTGTAAGATGGTATCTCATTGTTAGCATTATTTAGCTTGTGAAATACTCCTGTTCTTTTTGTATCCTGTCTGATGTCATTTCATCTTAACTGTTGAATTCATTGGCTACTTCAGATCTCAAAATCATGCTTTCTGTAATAATCCCTTAAATGAATTTCTTTTGAAATAAATATTCTCTGATTTAAAAGTTTCCAGGAACTTTATACTATAGCAATAATAGATCTGGGAGTAATACAGTCTGGGAATTTATTACAGGTAGTCAGTCAACTGGCTATATAATAATTTGAATGCCAGGAACAGGGTAGCTACTTCACATTTGTCGAAGACTTACTCCAGGCCAGGTATGGTTTGAAACACTACATGTTTCGATTTGGTCCATGTAATAACACTATTAAGTGTGTATAATCACTGTCCCCCTTTCACAGATGGAGAGTCTGAGGTACAGAGATGTTATTATTACTTGCCCAAGGTCACACCACTAGTAGTAATAGAGTGAGGTGTGGAACCCAGGTAACCAGACTCCAAAGCCCATGCTCTTACCAGTCCTTTTCTGCCTCATAATGTCAGACATTTTAAATCTGCTGGAAAATGTCTTTTCGGAAATGTTAAAGAGAAAAGACATCAATTATCTTGCTTCTCTGGGGTTTATACCTAGATTATTATCTTCCCAGTTACAATGTTCTGTTCTTTATTTCTCTATATCCAAAACTCACTGCTGTCAAGTCAGTCATGACTCATAGCAACTCCTCCTTGGGTTTCTGAGCCAGTATCACTATGAAAGCAGATTGCCCAGTCTTCCTTCGAGGAGTGGCTGGTGGGTTTGAACCACCAGCCTTCTGGTTAGCTCCTTTATTTCTCTATAATGAATATATTTCAGAACAATTGAGTGTGAATTAGCATCCATTATCAGCTCATTTAGGAGCTCTGGTAGCGTAATGCCTAAAGCACTTGACTGCGAACCAGAAGACTGGCGGTTCAAACCCCCCAGCCACTCCTCGGAAAGAAGATGGGGCAATCTACTCGGAAACCCAAGGAGGGGTCGCTATGAGTCGGTTCTGACTCAGTGGCACATAACAACAACATCAACTCATTTTGACTGTAAAAGGAGATATGGTGTAGCCCATTTGGAGTAGGGAGACACTTAAGTTAACCCACCTTGAAATTGTCCACATAATGGTTTTGATATATCCCAACTCTTAACGTAAGATCCATTTGAAAAATCTTTTAATAATCTGAAACAACTATCACAATGGATGTTGACTTTTAATCTTAAAGCCTGTATCCAGAGAGGGAGGAAAAAGCAATCATACTTTTTTAGTTATTAGTTCTCTACCTGGGCAAGCTTTCATTTTTCATGGTCAGGAGTGATATTACTGCCAGCACCCAAAACACTCACAGTTGCCACAGTCCCCAGATAGGCACATTGTGACACTGTCTAGCATGTCACATCACATCACAATGCTTTTCTTAAGATCAGCCTGGTAGCTTATCCTGTCCAATGCCTGAGGAGGGTGGAGGTAGAAATAGGAGTGGGACCTTTGAGTGCTTTAAGAAGAAAGGAATTTAAAAGATCTTGGATGAGTACTTTAGAATGATGAAGAAATTATTTAGTATACGGCATTTATGGATTACTGCCTTGCCTCTGAAACCTCAAAATTACTTCTAAAAGCTGGTCATAGGAAGGTTTCATGTAAAACTCTCTGAATTAAGATCTGTTTGGTGCTTTAGCCACTGAGTTCTGACAAATGATATGATACGCATTACAGATCCAAGATTTCAAATGGACTTCCAGCACCCCCTGCCACCATTTTCATAGGAAAACCAGGGAGCTATCATGGTCTTTGCTGGACAACTTGTATGGAGGTTGGTGAATGCTTTCCTCTTTTCCTGTCAAGGCATTCAATAACTGGGAGCTGAGCGGGGCTTTGTGCTTTTTTGTTCTCAAAAGAACAGAGTGAATCTAGAGGTGTAAGAGCTCTAAGCAAGTATGAATCTGTCTCCTGATCTCTGTGAGCCCTCAAGTAGCTGAAATGAAGTATTATATTTCCTAACTGAAAAGATTTGGAATTATCTAAATTTTAACTTCTTTAGCATGTTTTCTAACTTCTTCATGACTGACTTCCTATGGACCCAATTTTTGGGGGGCAAAATCACCTTCCCAAATTTAGTAGTTGTTTACTCTCAGGCAACCCTCTAATTAAATCTGTTCATGCCTTAGGTGAGCTTATAACTCTTTCAAAAACCAAGAAAACAAATCTGTTGTTACTGATTCCAACTCATGGAGAGGCTGTGTGTTACGAAGTAGAACTGTCCCATGGTGTTTTCTTGGCTGTACTCCTTCTGGAAGCAGATTGTCAAGTCTTTCTTCCGGGCCACCACTGGGTGGGTCCAAACCACCAACTTTTCAGTTAGTAGTGGAGAGCAAACTGCTTATGCCACCCAGGGACTATAGCTCTTTACCATCTCCTTATTTTGTAAATTTTTACATCATTTTATAATTTCTCTTCTTATTTCCCCACTCCAGTCCTCACCAAATCCATTAACCTTTAAATGTCTACTTCAAATCATTTCTACATTAGGTTTTTCTGACATTTTCTTTTCTGTAAACTCGTATAGCATTTATCTCTTCCATCAGCTTTCATAGTTGTGAGATCTTGGACTAGTTGCTTAAAGTCTCTGAAACTCAGTTTCCCCATAGATAAATACTTTATAGGATGGTGTGAGGATTAGACCATGTCATACAAATAGTCTTGAAACACTGCCTGACACACTGCAAACATGCAATAATGACCATTTTTATTAATGTTCAAGTTAATCACAACCTCTCTTTTCTAATAATACTTTGTTTTCCACACAGCTAAGGCCCTGAAATTATATGTTTATTTGATTCAATTACTTCTAATATAATGCCAAGGAGTCTTTCCTTCAAGTTAAAAAAAAAAAAAAAAAAAAAGACTGCCAGGTACTTGTTTGCTTCAAAATTAACATCTTGTAGCTTGATATGTAATAATTAAAAAAAAAAAAATTAAAAAGCAAATATAATGAGGGCTTATTGCCTGATTAAAAAACATATCTGTGTGTGTGTGTGTGTGTGTGTGTGTATCTCGTCAGGTTCAACATTCAAGGATTCAACCAACCATGGACTGAAAATATTTGGAAAACAAAGAAACAAACAGTTAAGTGATCAAAGCAATCCTCAAACACTAAGAGGGAACATAAAGTGTTATTTACATATCATTTACATTGTATTGGGTTTATAAGTGATCTAGAGATGATTTAAAGTATACAGAAAGGATGTACCTAGGTTACATGCAAATACTATGCCATTTTATATTAGATACTTGAGCATCTGTGGATTTTGGTATCAGTGGGGGTCCTAGAACCAATCCCCAACAGACACCAGATGTCTTGGTTCTCTAGTGCTTCTATATGGAAATACCACAAAAAAATGGCTTTAACAAATAGGAATTTATTCTTTTACAGTTTAGGAGGCTAGATGTCCAAATTTAGAATGCTAGCTCTAGGGACTAGGTGAAGGCTCCTCAACCTTGGCCTTCAGCTCTGCCTCTTGTTCAAGGTCCACTGGAGCAAGCTAGAGGCTTCTTCTGACTTATGCAGCTGCTGGCTTCTGAGTCTGTCGAACCCAAGATCGACAGGTAAAATGGTACAATCTCAAGATTGGCAGGCAACACAGTAGACCACTGATTCAAGTCTGGGAAGTAGAGATGCAGCCAAATGCAGGATTCAAATGTGCCAATAAAACTAGAGACCTTCCTCAAAGCTTCTCCATGTATATAGTGGAAGCAGGCCATACACCAAAGACAACTACTTAGATGCTCACAGCAGATTGCACCATGGAGTTGATTACACCACACCCAATATCTTCATGGGGAATAACTACATCCAGCTGCCACTCACTCAAAACCATGGCCCAGCCAAGTTGACACACAACCTTAACTACCACACTGAGAGATGACTGTTTAGTTTTAGTATTTAATTTCCATTTCAGTTTAACATATCACACTTGATACATTGAAATAATCATTTCTCTTTCCCAAGAAAACTTCTAAACCATTGTCTTATTTTCTTAGTGCTGCTGTAGGACAAATATACCACAAGTAGGTATCTTTAAAGAATAGAAATGTATTTTTTCAGTTCTGGAAGTTAGAAGTTCAAATTCAGGGCATCAGCTTTAGGAGAAGGTTCTATGTCTCTTTTAGCTTCTAGGAGTTTCTGGCAATCTTTGATACTCCCTGAGTTTGTAGACACTTCTGCCTCTATCTTCACATGGTATCTTCCCCTGTGTGTGTATGGGTGTGTCTGTGTCTATTCTGCTCCTTTTATGACACCATTCACAAGTGATTAGGTTTAGGACATACCCTATTTCAGTATGACAAGGAAGACAAAAGATGAGTTGATGCCAATTGTGTTGGTGAAGAATAATGAAAATACCATGGACTGACAGAAAAACAAACAGATCTGGCCTGGAAGAAGTGTAGCTGGAATGCTGCTTGGAAGTGAGAATGGCCAGACTTCGTCTCACCTACTTTGGTCATGTTGTCAAAAGGGACCAATCCCTGGAGAAAGATATCATGCTTGATAAAATCAGGAAGACCCTCAGCAAGGAAGAAGACCCTCAACAAGATGGATTGACACAGTGGTTGCAATGATGGGCTCAAGCATAGCAAGGATTGTGAGGATGGTGAAGGATCAGTCAGTGTGTCATTCTGTTGTACTTAGGGTTGCTATGAGTCAGAGCCACCTCGATGATGTCACCTAACAGCAACAGCTACTACTCTAGTATGACCTCATTAACATAATAAAGGAAAAGCCCTCTTTCCAAACAGGGTTATATTTATAGTTACAGTAGTTGTCTTCCACATATTTTTTGGGGGTGGGGTGGAGGTTGGTTGGAGTACACAACTAAATTTGTAATACCCATGAAATTATTTTTTTTGAAAAATCTAAAATATCTGCCATATTGCAGAACTTCTGGGGATATGAAGTATCTTAGTTACTGTTGCGGAAACAAGACTAAACCAAAACCAAATTCACTGCTGTTGAGTCAGATCTGACTCAGCGACTGCTCCTTGGGTGTCCGGGGCAATATCACTATGGAAGTAGATTGCCCAACCTTCCTTCTGAGGAGTGGCTGGTGGGTTTGAACCACCAGCCTTCTGGTTAGCAGTCAAATGCCTTAGGCACTACACCACCAGAGCTCCCAGAAGACAAGACTACACACTCAGAATTTTGAATTATTACTTTTATTGTTTTCTGAAATCTGTATGCAGGAAGAAATAAAAGAGTGTCCCTCTACAATTCCCATCGCTCCAGCTAAAGCTAATTCTAATACATTAGTGTTACAGGTTTTCTTTCATACATGATATATGCAGGGTCACATCCCAGAACTTTCCAGCCCCTTTAGGAATTATTGATTGATGGGGGAAGAAGTGCCTGTACTCACAAATGAGAAAACTTCAAAAGACTGTTTAAAAGCTAAAAATGGACAATATTCATTTTAAAAGAAGTGAAAAAATCAAGGGGAGTCAAAATTTTTATTCAGAAGAACCAATGGAAGTATGGCATTACAGATCAGGGCATTGGTCCTGAAGTCCAAGAAAGTAAACTATTACGATCTTTTCTGTTACTTCAGTTTTTAATGTTTAGAGCACAAAATTATGTTAATTATTGTGGTGGTTAAGTTTGTGTGTCAATTTGGCTGGGCCTGGTTGAGTGACTGGGAAGCTGGAAGTAGTTATTCCCCATGGTGAGATTGGTAATTAACTCCATGGTAGAATCTATTGCAGAGCTGAATAGCTGCTTTGGCTATGTGGTCTGCTTTCTGTATATAAGAAGCAGCTTTGAGAATGGTCTCTACCCTTTTGACACGCTTGAACCCTGCATGTAGCCAAATCATTTTCAACATCCTGCCATGCCCTGCCGATCTTGGAACTTTCAATGGACTTGTATTAGTGGCCTGCCATGTAGTTTGGTAATATTGGGACTGTGCCGTTTTACTTGTCAAACTTGGGCTTGTCAGCCTCAGCAGCCAGCAGCTGTCTGAGTGAAGAAAAGCCTCCAGCATCAGTGGGCCGGGAGGAGGATGCAGAGCTGAAGTCCAAGGTTGAGGGGCTCTCAGCCATCCCCTGGAGCCTGGCACTTTGAACTCGGACTTATAACCTCCAAAACTGTAAGAGAATAAACTCCTGTTTGTTCAAGCCATCCCATTTGTGGTATATTCTTGTCAGAGTGGCACTAGGTAACCAGAACAATTATGGAGAAGCCAACTTCTTATGAATATTCCTTGGATATATCTTTAGAAAGTAATTTTAACTCTTTAAGTTTTTCTTTCTTTTTTTTACTGTGGCAAAATATATATATAATAAAACATTTGCCAGTTCAACCATTTTCACATGTACAATTCTGTGACATTATGTTTATCATGTTGTGCAAACATCACCACTGTCCTTTTCCAAGTTATTCCACCACCATTAACAGAAACTCAGCAGTGATCCCCCTCCTTCCCATTCTTCAAATAGTTTTAACTCCCCTATCCATTCTATAAAGGAGTCCTGGTGGTGTGGTGGTTAAAACATTTGGCTACTAACCAAAATGTTGCTGGTTCAAACCCAACAGCTAATCCACAGGAGAAAGATGAAGCAATCTGCTTCTGTAAAAATTTATAGCCTTGGAATTGACTCAAGGGCAGTGAGTTTTTGGTACCCATTGTATAAGAAGCCCTGGTGGTGCAGTGGTTAAAGATTTGGCTACTAACGTAAACGTCAGTGGTTTGAACCTGCCAGATGCTGTGCAGGAGAACAATGAGGCAGTTTGGTTCTGTAAGATTTACAGCCTTGGAAATCCTATGGGGCAGGTCTATTCTGTCACTATGAGTATGACTGGATGGCAATAGTTTTATATATTGTATATGGAGTCCTTGGGTGGTACTAACGATTCAGTGCTCAGCTACTAGCTGAAAAGTTGGCAGTTCAAACCTATCTAGAGATGCCTTGGGAGACAACTTTGGCAATCTGCTTCTAAAAAGCCCCAGTTTTGAAAAACCTATGGAGCAGTTCTACTCTGTACATATGTGGTCACCAAGAGTTGAGAATTAACTCAAGTACAATTAACAACAATGATCCATTTTGAAACTTTGTTAGTTACCAGGTGTGATAGTTGGAGCTGTGTGTCAACTTGGCTGGACCCCAGTTCTGTGTGGTTGTTACCATGATGGGATCGGATGACTATGTTCTGATGGCCAATCTGCCCAAGGGGAGTTTCCCTAGGGTGTGGCCTACTTCCAGGATATCCAGGGACATCCTGGGAAGAGAGAAATTCTTCTGTGGATCAGGACTCTGGTGTGCGGCGTACAACCTTCTATGAGTGAGCAGCCCACCGCTCGGCCTGGAGATCTTGGATTCATCTTTCATTGGAGTCAACAGCCAGTGTACTGTCTGCCAGCCTTGAGTTTCTCAGCCCCCTGTGGTTGCGGAAGCTAAGGCTGCCTCCAGCCCAACGTTTCCTCCAGAGACTTTGGATTTGCTGGCTTCTATATGTTTGTGAGCCATTTTCCTAATATAAATTTTTCTCTCTCTCTCTCTCTCTGTGTATGTATGTATATATATATATATATATATATATATATATATATAAGCTTTGCTGGTTTTTGTTTCTCTAGAGAACCCAGTCTAACACATCAGGCATGGGAAAGGAGGGAAAGTGTGGTAGTTAAAGTTGTGTGTCAACTTGGCTGGGCAGTGATTTTGAGTGGCTGGGCAGCTGGATGTAGCTATTCCCCAGGATGAAGTTGGTAATCAGCTCCAAAGTAGAATCTGCTCTGAGCAACTGAGTAGCTGCCTTTGGGGTGTGACCTGCTTGCAATATATAAGAAAAGCTTTGAGAAAGGTCTCTAGCTTTTGGCACATTTGGATCCTGTGTTTGGCTGAGTCTTCATCTCAGTGCCCTGCCGTGTTGCCTGCCTATTTTAGGATTGTTCCTGGACTTGTATTAGTGGCCTGCCATGTTGCCTGTTAATCTTGGAACTGTGTCATTTTACTTGTCAATCTTGGATTTGTGAGACTCAGCAGCCAAAAGCTCTGTGAGTCAGAAAAAGCCTCCAGCTCTAGTGGGCCTGGAACAGGAGGCAGAACTGAAGCCCAAGGTTGAGAGGCCTTCACCCAGCCTGTAGAGCTGACTCTTTGAACTTGGATTTCCAGCCTCCTAAACTGTAAGAGAATAAATTCCTCTTCTGTTAAAACCATCCACTTGTGGTATTTCTGTTATAGCAGCACTAGAGAACCAAAACAGGAGGGAAAATTGCTAGATAGGTAGGAGAAAGGCAAGGCAATATACCAAAAGTGAGTGACCAGCACAGTAACACTAAGAAAAGAAAGACACAGAAGTACACAAGAGGTACAGACAACAAAGGTAAACACTTTTACATACAAATTACTGCATTACCAGTAATAGCAAACACTAATCTGTGAGTGGATACATAGGTGGACAGGCTAAATTATTAAATATGTTTAGGCAAAAGGGAATATACCCATGACCATATATAAGTTTGGTAGACAATATTTCTACATAGGTATTTGTATGTGCTATAAACTCCTCAGAAGGAAGATGGGCAATCTACTTCCATAGTGATACTGCCTCAGAAACTCAAGGAGGGGTCGCTATGAGTAAGGTCAACTTGATGACACATAACAACAACATAGAATGTTCATATATATAATAGAGCTAATGGGGCAAAGTTATGATAACTTCTTAGCCACAGCCAAACACTCTGAGGGAGTGAGTCACTGAGCCCATGGGCTTGAGACCATGGTCACAGGGGACATCAAGTTCAAATGGCCTAACATACTTCACAAAAACTTTAGTCTACATTCTACTTTGGTGAGTAGCAACTAGGGTCTTAAAAGCTTGCAAGTGGCCATCTAAGATGCAACAATTGGTCTTTCCTCATCCAGAGCAAATAAGAATGAAGAAAACCAAAGATTCATGGAAACAATTAGTCAAAGGGACTAATGGATCATGCAAACTTCAGCCTACATGATCCTGAGGTCAGAAGAGCTAAATAGTGCCCAGTTACCACTGCCAATCACTTGGAAAGGGATCCAAACAGGAGATCCCGGATAGAGTGGGAGAAAAATGTGAACAGAACTGAAAATTATAAAAAAGGCCAAGCTTACTGGTCTGATGGAGACTGATGATACCCCTGAGACTATGGTCCCTAGTCATCCATTGGACCTGGAATTGAACTTACTTCCATGGCTTCCAGCCAAACAATAGGCAGGCATATGAGGTGAACATTTACACCAGGTAAGTACACACCTTAGAACAATCAACCATGGGGGATCAGAAGGGCAGCATTTGTATAGGGAGATAGCTCAGAGGGCAGGAAAGCATAGGAAAGAAAGACATAGGGAAAAGGTAACCATAGGCAGGAAATGGGAAGATAGCTGTTACATTATGGGGATTGCAATCAATGTCAGGAAGCAAAATGTGTATAAACTATTGTATGGAAAATGAATTTGCTCTGTAAGCTTTCACCCAAATTACAAAAAAAATAAAATAAAATTCTCAAACCTTTTATTTTCCTTTCTTTGCACATCTACTCTGTCCCCCTAGTTTAGCTCTTATCACTTTATGCTTAGATTGGATCACAGCTTCCTTCCCAATGCTCCTCTGTCTTAGTTTCATCCAGGCTGCCCTGTAAAGAATCCCATGATTTAACTTCCAAAATGCTGTTGCAGTACATATATTATGAATGGTTGACCCATACAGGATGCTTATTTTTGTTGTTATATGCCATTGAGTTGGACCCGACTCATAGCGACCCCTCCTTGGGTTTCTGAGGTGGTATCACTACAGAAGTAGATTGCCCAACCTGCCTTCCGAGGAGTGGCTGCTTAGTAAATGATAATTTCCACTTGCTTTACGTGACTGCCCACTGCCCTATGGAAAAAGCAGTCCTGATGGTTTGTAAATATTAAAAGAGATAATATTAACTAGATATGATTTGCATCTATAAAATATATTGTGTCACTAGATCATGATTTTGTGTATTGTAGCTGTAATGGAAAGATTGATTTACTGAAGACCTCCCCTGGACCACAAAAGATCATAATACTTCCTATAATCTGGATGACAAAGATCCTTTTAGGATGGCCTCATGTTGAGGAATAATGCCTTTATGTTATTTGAAAGCAAAAGGAGATAAAACATTTTGACTAATCTAGTGCACTGTGATATATGATCTGAATAACATGAGGTCTATTATGGATTGAATTGTGTCCCCCCAAAATATGTTGAAGAGCTAACTTCTGTACCCTGTTTGGAAATAGAACTTTTCTTCTGTTATGTTAATGAGGCCATAGTGAAGTAGGGTGTGTTCTAAACCTAATCCCTTCTGAGAGGTGTCTTATAAAAAGAATGGAATAGGCACAGATACCTATAGGGAAAGGAGAGTGGAGGAGAGAAGATACACGTGAAAATATATCTACAAGCAGCGAAGGGATGGCAAGAAATGCCCAGGGCTACAGATGCTGAAAAAGACAAGGATCTTCCCCTAGAGCTGATAGTGAGCCTAGTCCTGTCAGTGCCCTTGTTGTTGTTGTTATGTGCAGTCGAGTCGGCAGGACTCATAGCGACCCCTCCTTGGGTTTCAGTGCCCTACTCAGAGTTATATCCTCCAAAACTGTAAAGCAATAAATTCCTGCTCTTTAAAGCTAGCCACCAGTGGTATTTTTTGTTATGGCAGCACTAGGTAACTAAGCTAGAATTCTAAAGTGTTTATTTTTTATTTTTTTGCAGAAGACAACATAAGTATCCTCTTCTACTTAATTTGCTTGGGAAATATTTCACTTAGTCAAGACAACCAAGCATAGCTGATGAAATACAAGTAAATGAGCATGTTATGTGTGAAAGAGTTGGAATTTTCTGCTCTGTCTACATCCTAGATAGCAATTCTGAGAAAAACCTAATTGCTGATGCTAGCGATAGTAGAGCTCTGGTAGCACAATACTTAAGACATATGACTACTAACCAGAAGGTCAGTGGTTCAAACCTACCAGCCATTCTGCAGAAAGCAATCTTCTTCAATTTCACTGACTTGATAAGGTTTCTCAAGTCACCTGTCTTTATGCCTCAGAGGAAAAGAACAGCATCTTAGTTAAAAACAAACAAACAAACAGCAATTCATTGGGCTTAAAATTGGGTGCTATGTCAGAGCTGGTGCCAGTGTAATTTGAACCAATTCAATATTAGGTTGTGATCTGAGATGTTGTATGGTACATTATGTGTGCGTAATATACGGGGTTAGGAATACTGAAGAATTTGAATCCTGGGAAAATTGAGCCACTATCCTTAGGAAGTATTTACATTACTGCATTTTTTTATAAATAAAGAAATTCTCAACCATTTAAGAGTGTTTTGTTCTCATTAGAACAGTTCACTTACTGGATTAAGTCAATCAATTATAGATTTAATAAATAAGTTCATACGTATAAATGTTCTGTAAAGATTTGCCACCTCAGAAACCCCATGGCAGAGTTCCGGCAAGATGGCGGACTAGGCAGAAGGATTGCACAGACCCTCTTCAACAAAGAAAAGGGAAACCAATTAACACAGACACAGAAGATAATC
>NW_006922069.1:753371-768752 GCF_000298275.1 Orycteropus afer afer | reverse complement strand
TTTTTTTTTTTTTTGGTTAGTCATAATGGTGTGTGGGGTGGGGGAGGAGAATATCTCTTTATTGCTCACCAAGCTATCTGTTTTCAATTTGGCTATAAAATACAGCAACAGAGAGAAAGTAAAGAGAAGCCGTTATGCATTGAAGTAGGTATTGTCTACCAGGCTTAGTATGAATGCTTTTACTTGAGTTAGTTTATTTAACCCTCATAAAATCCCTGAGGAATAGGTATCAGGGCACTTTACAGTCACTCAAAATGCGCTCAGAGTTCCCTGGGGTATCATAACTAGTAAGTTACAAAATAAGCATTAGCATTCAGGGCCGTCTGAAACAAATTAGTTTCTGGCTTTGGGCCTCCCCCTCCATGCTTGAGTCACGTTCTGGGTTAGGAAAGTAGAGTGGGTATCTCTTCCTCCCCCAATTTACAGAGGGAGATTTATCAACATTTGACTAAAGCCAGAGTAAGCTCCCGAACAAACTTCCCAGACAAGATTTCCACTGTCAAGACAACACTGAAACCTCTTTGCAACCTCCTCCCCAGCATTATCTCCTTTAGGCAAATAGGTGCTAGTTCTTGGGCAGCTGGGAACAAGTAATCATCACAGCCTCAGAGAGATAACCTTGGTGCAATGATCCAAGGCACACTTGGCTCTTGATTTATGGAATGCCCCATCCCGACCCTGAGTTAACTCTCTCTAGGTTAAGGAGCTCTGGTGGCCTAGTGCCTAAGGCATTTGACAGCTAACTAGAAGGTTGGTGATTCAAACCCACCAGCCACTCAGCAGAAAGAAGACTGGGCAATCTACTTCCATAAAGATTTACCGCCTCAGAAACTCCTCAAAAGGAGTGGCTATGAGTCAAAATTGACTTGATGGCTATGAGTTTGGTTTAGTGGTAGGTTGTTATTCATGAGATTTTCTGAGCCTTAAGTTTATCCGTAAGATTTTGTGAAATAGAGGGGCAGAAAAAATGAAGAAAACCCTCAGTGAGACGGACTGGTACAACAACGGACTCAAACACACCAATGATTATGAAGATAGCACAGGACTAGGCAGAGTTTCACTCTGTTATACGTAAGGTGGCCATGAATTAGAGCCAACTCTATGGAACTAATAATGACAACAGTTGTAGGCAGTTAACAGTGATTCTTCTAGCAAGAATCCTTGATGATGCTTCACCTCTAGGAGGCCTGCTGGAGACCTGAAAACACTAAACCCACACTGTGAGAATGAGCCTGGGGCCCTGCATTACTGAGTGTCTATATGTTATTAGTAAGGGATGTTCATAATACAGTTGACTGGGCAACCTAACCCTCCAAGGCCTGGAATATAGCACACACTCCTGGCGGTGGAGGCTCAGGAAATTGGAAGGAGTCACACTGACCTCTATAGCCTTGCATGGTTACCAGTAGGGTGGGCATCCTGGGATAATGTCTCACCTGAGCTAAAGTTTGAAGAGCCTGTGGGCTGGAGCCTGGGCTGCAGGCAGAGTGCAACCACTTGGCAGAGAACACCTTGAGCTGAACATAGTCTCCCTCCGATTTCTTTAGGTTTCATGGTGGTTGATTTCCCATGGAAACAAGAAGAAATCTGTTTTAGTCATCTGGCATTTTTAGTTTCCTAATTTGTATGGGAACCTGGAGATCCAGACATATGGTACATTTATTATCCCAGAAAGCTACATCTGAAAGAAAAATAGTTAAAACCAGTCTTTAAAACTGGAAAGCTTCAGCACATGCCTTCAAATTACTTTCCTTAATCTCAAGGATTGTCAACCATGCTGCCAAAAGTGTTGTTCTTGTTTCAGCTCAAGGCTTCTGGCAGAATTTACATTTCAGCCTTGAGCATGCTTGTCCCACAATATATAATTGCTGCCGTTGGATAATCAAGCCCCTCTTGTTTCCCTTATAAGACTGGGAGGGTGGAATGAGCATGGGCTTGGGAATCAGAGAGATCTGTGTTCTAATCCTGGCTCTTGAATTAACTAGTCCTGTGACCTTGGGCTAAAACTGAACTTCTTCACACCTCATACTCCTTATCTGAACATTTGCTTTGTTCATGTAATAAATATTTATTGAGCATCTATTTTGTGCCTGGTACTGTTATAGGAAATGTGGAGATAGCACTGAACAAAATAGAATTCCTAGCTTTGCAGATTTTATCTGGGAAAGGTAAATAACAAATCAAATAAGCAGAAGATGGCAATGAATGTTATAGAGAAAAATAAAGCAGGAGAAGGGAGAACTTGGGATAGCGCAATTATAGATTTGAAATGGCTAGTCAGGGAATTCCTCACTGAGGGACAGGTAATTGAGGAAATAAGTGAAAGAGGTTCAAGAGTAAGTTATGGGAGTATTGAAGGAAGAGCATTTTGGGTGGAGGCTCTGAGAACAGAGACTTCTTGGTGTCTTTGAGGAACAACAAGGAGTCTAGTAGGGCTGGAGTCAATGAATTGGGGCTCTGGGGCCAATGAAGAAAATTGGTTGAGAATTACACCCATTTTGGAGCATTTTGAGGAGAAAAGTGATATGATCTAAGTTGTAACAAGATTATTCTTGCTGCTGTGTTGAAAGTAGACTGGAGGGAGACAAAGTTAGAACATTATTGTAATAATCTAAAGGGAAATGTAATGGCTTAGACCAAGGTAGTAGGCACTTGGTGGTGAGAAGTGATCAAACTCCAGCTAATCCATTATTTTCAAAATGGAGCTGACAGATTTGCTGAGTGATTGGATGGGGCATGTAAAAGAAAGAGAGGAGTCAAAGAACCAAGAAAAATGGCATTGCCATTTCCTGAAATAGAGGCTGTATAGGAGGAACCACTCCACCACTCATCTGTCAGTTTGTCGTACTGTGGTGGCTTGCATATTGCTGGGATGCTATAAGCTATGCTACTGGCATTTCAAATATCAGCAGGGTTACCTATGATGGACAGGTTTCAGCACAGCTTCCAGAGGAAGAAGAAGGATGGGGTCAACCACTTCTGAAAACCTTGGCCACTGAAAACTTTATGAATAGCAGTGAAACATTGTTTGATACAGTGCCAGAAGATGAGCCTCTCAGGATGGAAGGCACTCAAATTACAGCTGGGGAAGAGCTGCCTTCTCAAGGTGGAGTCAACCTTAATGACAGGAATGGAGTAGAGCTTTTGGGACCTTCATTTGCTGATGTGGCACAACTCAAAATGAGAAGAAACAGTTGCAAACAGTCATAGTAATTAGAAAGTGGAATATTAAAATTAGAAATCTAAAAAAACTGGAAGTTGTAAAAATGAGATGGAACTCATAAAGATCAATATCCTGAGCATTGGTGAGCTGAAATGGACTGCTGCTGGTCATTTTAATCACATTGTCTCCTATGCCAGGAATGACAAATTGAAGAGGAGTGGTGTCACATTCGTTATCAAAAAGAACATTTCAAGATCCTTCTTGAAGTATAACGCCATCAGTGATAGGATAATATCCATATACCTACAAGGAAGACCAGTTAAAACTACTCTTATTCAAATCTACACACCAGCCACCAAAGCCAAAGAGGAAGAAACTGAAGACTTTCACCAACTTCTGCAGTCTGAAATTGACCAACTATTCAATCAAGATGTATTGATAATTACTAGTGATTGGAATGCAAAAGTTGGAAACAAAGAAGCACCGGTAATTGGAAAATATGGCCTTGGTGATAGAAATGATGCCAGAGATCATGTGATAGAATTTTGCAAGACCAACAACTTATTCATGGCGAATATCTTTTTTTCAACAACATAAACAGTGACTATAGATATGGACCTCACCAGATGGAGTACACAGGGATCAAAATGACCACACCTGTGGAAAGAGGAGATGAAGAAGCTGAATATCATCAGTCATCAGGAGATGACTGTGGAACAGACCATGAATTGCTCATATGCAAGTTCAAGTTGAAGCTAAAGAATATTAAAACAAGTCCAAGAGAGCCAACATCCGACCTTGATAATATACTTCCTGAATTTAGAGACTGTTTATAGATTTGATACATTGAATATCAATGACTGAAGACCAGATGAGTTGTGGGACGACATAAAGGACATCATACATGAAGAAAGCAAAAGTCATTAAAAAAAACAGGAAAGGAAGACTAAAATGAATGTCAGAAGAGACACTGAAATTTGCTCTTAAATATAGAGTAGGTAAAGCAAGTGGAAGAAATGATGAAATAAAAGAGCTGAATAGAAAATTTCAAAGAGCAGCTCGAGAAGACAAAGTAAAGTATTGTAATGAAATGTGCAAAGACCTGGAGTTAGAAAACCAAAAGGGAAGAACAAGCTCAGTATTTCTCAAGCTCAAAGAACTGAAGAAAAAATTTAAGCCTTGAATTGCAATATTGAAAGATTCTATGGGCAATATGTTGAATGATTCAGGAAACATCAAAAGAAGATGGAAGGAATACAGAGTCACTGTACCAAAAAGAATTGGTCGATGTTCATCCATTTCAGGAGATGGCATATGATCAAGAAGCAATGGTATTGAAGGAAGAAGTTGAAGTTGCACTAAGGAAGTGGTGAAAAACAAGGCTCTAGGAATTGATGGGACACCCATTGAGATGTTTCAACAAATGGATGCTGCACCAGAGGCACTGACTCATTTATGCCAAGAAATATGGAAGACAGCTAACTGGCCAACTGACTTGAAGAAATCCATATTTGTGCCCATTCCAAAGAATGCAAAAATAATCGAACAATATCATTAGTATCACATGCAAGTAAAATTTTGCTGAAGATAATTAAAAAATAGTTGCAGCAGTATATTGACAAGGAATTGCCAGAAATTAAAGCCAGATTCAGAAGAGGGCATGGAATGAGGTGTATCATTGTTGATGTCTGCTGGATATTGGCTGAAAGCAGAAAATAACAGAAAGATGTTTATCTATATTTTATTGACTATGCAAATGCATTTGACTGTGTGAATCATAACAAATTGTGGATAACATTGCAAAAAATAGGAATTCCAGAACACTTAGTTGTGCTCAAGAGGAACCTGTACATAGACTAAAAGGCAGTCATTCAAACAGAACAAGGGGCTACTGGATATTTTAAAATCAGGAAAGGTGTGTGTCAGGGTTGTATCCTTTCACCACACTTATTCAATCAGTATGCTGAGCAAATAATTTAAGAAGCTGGGCTATAAAAAGAAGAATGTGGTATTAGGATTGGAAGAAAACTCACTAACAACCTGCAATATGCTGATGACACAGCCTTGCTTGCTTAAACTGAGGATGACTTGAAGCACTTACTGATGAAGATCAAAGAGTACAGCCTTCAGTATGGATTACATTTCAACATAAAGAAACAAAACTCCTTACAAATGGACCAATAAGCAACATCACAATAAATGGAGAAAAGATTGAAGTTGTCAGGGATTTCATTTTACTTAGATCCACATTAAATGCCCATGGAAACAGCAGTGCAGAAATCAGATGACGTGTTGCACTGGGCAAATCTGCTGCAAAAGACTCTTTAACGTGTTAAAGAGCACAGACATCCCTTTGAAGACTAAGCTGTGCCTGACCTAAACCATGGTACTTTCAATTGCCTCATATGCATATGAAAGCTGAGTAATGTATAAGGAAGACTGCAGAAGAATTAATGTATTTGAATTATGGTGTTGGTGAAGAATACTGAAAATACCATAGGCTGCCAGAAGAACGAACAAGTATTTCCTGGAAAAAGTACAGCCAGAATGCTCCTTATTAGCAAGCGAGAATGGCCTAGACTTCATTTCACCTACTTTGGTCATGTTGTCATGGAGGATATCGTGCTTGGTAAAGTAGAGGGTCAGCGAAAAAAGGGGAAGATCCTCAATGAGATGGATTGTCACAGTGGCTGCATGGATGGGCTCAAGCATAGCAAGGATTGTGAGGATGGCACAGAGCCAGGCAGTGTTTTGTTCTGTTGTAAATAAGGGTGGCTATGAGTCGGAGCCAACTCACTGGTACCTAACAACAACAGATGGGGAGGGATAGAAAATTTGGAATTCAGTTTTGGACATGTTAAGTTGGAGATGCCAATTAGAAATCCAAATGAATCCAAATGTATATAATGAAAATGTATTACCTATTGAACAATAGAGCCTATCAAACTAAACAAATCTAAAAGAACTACAAGAAAAATAAGAGTAATTCTTACTGATGCTTAATAGTGAGAAGATGGGATGATTGAGAATAACTCAATTTCTTTGCTGTCTTGTCATAGGCATTATTATCTTCTTGAAATGAATTATCTAGTGGGATTTGAAAGATTCACAAATTTAAAGACAAAGAAAGGTCCTGTTACTGGAGCACACGATGTAAAACACACATCCACCCTTCCACTGACTCAGTCTTTTCAGGAAAGTTACAGACTAGAGTTGAAAAGGGAACACTTAGGACCAGAGGAAAAAGATTGCCTGGGCTTATATTAGTTTGAAAAGGCTTCCTGGACCCAGAAAGAATGCAGCTATGAAGGTTAGAGATGAGTGGTATTCATGGGAATTGTAATAGCTGACTTATATGGGTATCCAGGGGCCACCTGGCTCTTAATAGTGTTCAAGGATTATTAGTTGGCATTCTTTCCCTGAAGGACAATGTTGTTGTTGTTGTTGTTATGTGCAGTCGAGTCAGAACCAACTCATAGCATCCTGTCCTTGGGTTTCCAAGGCAGTATCACTACGGAAGTAGATTGCCCCATCTTCCTTCCAAGGAGTGGCTGATGGGTTTGAACCACCAGCCTTCTGGTTAGCAGTATTATTAATCTTTATACTCTTAGTTGTTGTTAACATCTGTTGAGTCAGTCCCCAACTCCTGGTGATCCTGTGTACAACAAGATCATACTGTTGTGATTCATAGGATTTTCATTGGTTGATTTTTGGAAGTAGATTGCCAGACCTTTCTTCCTAGTCTATCTTAGTCTGGAATTTCTGCTGAAACCTGTTCAGCATCATAGCAATAGGTATAAGCCTTCATTGACACATATGGTTGCTGGGCTTGAGGTGAATTGGCTGGGAATTGAACCTGGTTCTCCAGCATGGAAGGCAAAAATTCTACCACTGAACCACCACTGGCCCTGGTATCCTTAGTAGGTATATAATAAATACTTCTAAACTTGAATTTAGTCACTTTCTATATTAATATTTCTAAGGTATTGAAGATACCTTAAAAGTGAGGTTAACAAAAAGTTTAGGCTTTATTCTAGACCAGTGCTACCCAATAAAAATATAATATAAGCCACATATGCAATTTTTAATTTTATTATCTCCACATTAAAAAAGAAACAAATGAAATTAAGTTTAATAATATATTTTATTTAACCCAATAAATCCAAATTTTATTTTACCATGCAATTAACATAAAAATATTAATATATCTTATTTAAAAAAAAACAAATTATTCGAAATCTAGTATATATTTTTATGCCTACAGAATATCTCAATTCAAACTGACCACATTTCAACTGTTTTATAGGCACACAGGACTAGTAGCTACTACACAGACAGTGTAGTTCTAGGGGCAACAGGGAGGTACTTTCTTTTCTGCTTTATCTTTTTGTAAGCTTGACATTTGACTATAGAGACATAATGTGTTTTTAGTAAGTCAGGCTCAGATATTACTTGTTCCTTTGCTTTATATGGCAAGAAGTTGCAAGGCTGCTATTCCTGTGCAGAGGATCTTGAATTTTCTTTGCACATCAACCATTTGGAAAGGCAAATTGCCCTGTGAGTCTCCTGCTTCACCCGTTCTCCCCTCCCACAGGTAGAAACTCAATGCAATAAAAACCATGAAGAAAAGATCCAGTAATGAAACTTCTGCTTGTGTATGTAGTCATCCTAACAATTACATTTAAAAATGTTACCTTTCTCTGATTTTATGCAAAAAAATCTCTGTGGAGACAAAGAATTAAAAAGGTAGAGGGTGGGACACAGTGTGGAATTGGTAATATACAAGGTCTTCTTGGAGATGGGACACACAAAAAAAAATTTAAATAAATATTTTAAAAGGGGGAAAACCATTGTGAAAGAACACACTAGAGTCTCTGATAAACTTAAAGCAAAGAGCTATATTGAAGGAATAGATCCAGATAGGGCAGTGAGAATCTACTAAAATGCTCTGGTGAGAGGAATGTTTCACAGGGTTTAAGTACAGAAAATTCAGGAAAAATTCTTCTGGTTGACATGTACAAAATCATGCTTTAACAGTCATTAGACAATTAGACAGGCGAGGGACAGCCCCCAGGTAGCAGGGAGCAGTGGCAGACAGGATTGGTGGCCAGAACAGGTATGGGGAAGCCCAGGAATTGAGTGAATAGGTTGGAACAGCTAAGGGAGATGAACTTGTCCATCGGTTTGTTGTACTGTGGTGGTTTGTGTGTTGCTATGAGCCAGGCAAGGGTACCCTTGGTAGACCAGTTTTGGTGGAGCTTCCAGACTGAGACAAACTCAGAAGAAGGAACGGGCCATTCATTTCTCAAACAACTGGACAGTGAAAACCTTATGAATAGTAGTGAAACACTGTCTAACATATTCTGGAAAATTTTATGAATAGCCCTGAAACCCTGATACAGAGACAGAAGATGAGCCCCTCAGGTCAGAAGGCACTCAGAATATGACTGGGAAAGAACTGCTTCATCAGAGTAGAGCCTACATTAATGTATGGATAAAGTAGAGCTTTTGGGACTTCCATTGCTGAAGTGGCATGACTCAACATGAGAAGAAACAGCTGCAAACATCCATTAATAATTGAGACATGGAATACATGAAGTATAAATCTAGGAAAATTGGAAGTTGTCATAAATGAAATGCAATGCATAAAAATTGATATCCTAGGCATTAGTGAGCTGAAATGGACTGGTTTGGGCCATTTTAAATCAGATAACCATATGATCTACTATGCCGGTAATGGAAAATTGAAGAACAGTGGTGTGGCATTCATCATCACAAAGAATGTTTCAAGATCTAGCTGAAATACAGTGCTGTCAGTGATAGAATAACATCCATAAACCTACAAGGAAAGCAAGATAATACTACTATTATTCAAATTTATGCACCAAACCCCAAAACCAAAGATGAGGAAAATTTGGCCTTGGTGATAGAAATAATGTTGG
Source organism: Orycteropus afer afer (assembly GCF_000298275.1). Lineage (NCBI taxonomy): Eukaryota > Metazoa > Chordata > Mammalia > Tubulidentata > Orycteropodidae > Orycteropus > Orycteropus afer. Next base: position 759,647 of record NW_006922069.1, on the reverse strand, counting down.
AGATCACAGGATAGAATTTTGCAAGACCAATGACTTATTCATTGCAAACACCTTTTTTTCAACAACACGATAAATGGAGAAAAGATTGAAGTTGTCAAAGACTTCATATTACTTGGTTCTACTATCAACACTAATGAAGCAGCAGTCAAGACATCAGATATGATAACATGCTGTTATATGCCATCAAGTCAGACCCGACTCATAGTGACCCCTCCTTGGGTTTCCGAGGCAGTATCACTATGGAAGTAGATTGCCCCATCTTTCTTCTGAGGAGTGGCTGGTGGGTTTGAACCACCAGCCTTCTGGTTAACAGTCGAGTGCCTTAGGCACTACTCTACCAGAGATCCCCAGATATCGTATAGCATTGGGCAAATCTGCTGCAAACAACCTTTTCCAAGTGCTGAAGAGCAAAGATATTTCTTTGAAGGCTAAGGTGTGCTCGACACAGGCCATGGTATTTTCAATTGTCTCATATGCATGTGACAGCTGGACAATGAAAAAGGAAGACTGAAGAAGAGTCAATGGTTTTGAGTTGTGGTGTTGGCAAAGAATGCAGAAAGTACCATGGACTGCTAAAAGAACTAACAAATCTGTCCTGGAAGAGTGTGTGCAGCCAGAATGCTCCTTGGAAGTGAGAATGGCCAGACTTTGTCTCACCTACTTTGGTCATGTTGTAAGAAGGGACCATTTCCTGGAGAAGGATATTATGCTTGGTAAAATGGAGTGACAATGAGATGGATTGACACAGTGGCTGCAATGAAGGCTCAGGTATAGCAAAGATTGTGGGGTTGGCCTTGGATCAGGCAGTATTTCCTTCTGCTGTGCGTGAGGTTGTTATGAGTCAGAAATGACTTGACAGCATTTAACAACAACAACAACAACAACAACAGACAATTACGAGTTTTCTTAAGCATTGTTCTATTATTCATAGACACCGAGTCAATCATTTTGTTAATCTACAGGTATTATGGGGCCAGCCTGCATAAATACTCCTCGTGGGAGCATGCTGTGAGAGGAAGAGAGGGGAAGTGAGCCCCAAGGCTTCCCTGAGAGTCAGCTTAGAATGAGCAGTAAACAACAAAAATGGGGTCTGGCCTCCATCCTGAGCAGAAACCTCTCCATATGCCAAGCACCTAGATGCTGAGGTCTCCTACACAACCTCTCTTTTGATGAAGAATTTCTATAGGAATTTGCTGATTACTATTATAAGAGAGTCTTCTGCATGGACTCATTTTCCTTGCATCATTAGATGGCTGTGCTTTTAAAACCCCAGACACCCTCCATGAAAGGTAGCTGAGCACTATCTGTTCTGTCTTTGCCATGCCATAGCTTGAACCTCTGCTTCTGTGATCTTTTAAGAAGAGTGTAAGAGCATGGCCATATTCATAGGAATACTTGGCAGACAGGGGCACAGGCCAAGGTGAAGAGCCAAACTATTCTCTAAGCAATTGCTATTTCTTTAAGATACATGATCCTTTGCATAGCAAGTGATGTTGCATCATGAATATAAGCATTTGATAAACATTTAATAAAACACTTGATTACTGCTATGATAATTATTATAATATTTAAGAGTATTAATCCAGTTTGTAAAATTGAACATAGCCAAGAACCAATTCCAGTAGGTGGCCATCTAAAATATCAAGAAAAGGGGAGTTGGACATAGTGAGTAGTTGAAGCCATATAGCTTTCTGGAGGACTCATTAAAGATCTTGTTCTATTTCTCTTGAAGCATTCATCCAAGTACAACAAGTGGTATTAGCAATTGCAAAACTCCTCCTTGCTGTAGAAGAAAATCAAGGGCAATTTTATTATCTAACACAACTTTGGCAAGAGAGTTTAAAGATCTTTGTTGGTCTTCTATGCTGTCAGCTAATCCACTAGTTATCCAGAACCTAGTAACAGACAAATTCTGGTGGAATTTTCAAGTTCCAGGATGCCCACAAGTGGTAGGAGACCTCAGAAGAACACTCGTCTGTCCCTAGGACGGTCCACTATGAGGTTTTCATAACTTGTATTGGGAGAAGTTTCAGATCATTGGTCCATTGTACACTTTCATTATAAGAGTGTAGACTCAGGAGGATTCCTAAAAAAGCCAAGTGTACATTGACTTGTCATTTTCAAACTATCAAGGCAGAGTATAAATTATTCAGATTTGGGCTTTTCTTAGTGGGGTATTTTGATCCCCTATAAACATATATCCATGAAGAGCACAGATCATATTATTTTGAGTGTCATTTTGTGGAGAAAGGATGGCTTGGTTGACCTTTTGGAGCCAGAGTTATTACAAATGAAAATAGCTCCCAATATGCTAGGATAAAATGGTAGCTTTCCTTTAGCACTGTTGCAAGGTCATTGTATGAGAGTTTGAAAATAGCTGGGATCCCTTGGGAGTATGAGTGACCAATCAGTACATGAGTAAAATTTCCCTGTTTTTGGTAGCCCTAGAGGATGGCTTTGGGCCTAAGGCAGTCGCCTGCCAAGCGCAAGGCTGGTGGTTCAAACTCACCAGCCACTCCCTGCCACATAGACCTGGCTGTCTCTCTCTCTCTCTCTCTCTCCTCGGTCCTCCTTGGGAACTCAAGGAGGGGTCACTAGGAGTCTGATATAGTCAGTTGGGAGGTGTGGTTTTGAGAACTCTGGTAGCATAGTTCCTAAGGCACTTGACTACTAACCAGAAGGCTGGCGGTTCAAACCCACCAACCACTCCTCGGGAGGAAGGTTGGGCAATCTATTTCCATAGTGATACTGCCTTGGAAACCCAAGGAGGGGTTGCTATGAGTTGGGTCCGACTTGATGGCACATAACAACAACAACATTTTTGGTAGTTTTTCAAGCTTTCCTCTCTATCATCGACTCAAGGGTGTTGAATTAATTAGAAACATGGTACCTGGGACTTGTGAATAATTCTAGAAGTTTCCACAAGCTGACATATATAGCCTGTTTAAATGAAAAATTAGGAATTACAATAGAATCAGGTACAGAGCTAGAGTTAAACACAGGCTTAGTTAAAATGTCTGAATTAATATATTCAGATTTGGGAATTTGATGGCAAATCCAACAGTCAGGTTACTGGAACTAGCTACTGATTGAGCTAATCTAACAAAGGCATTATCATGTCAAGCATCAATAAGAATCATGATATACATTAAGAGAATACTTAATAAAAGCTTCAAAGTGTAAGAATGCTTATGAAAAATAGTTGTTGTTGTTGTTGTTGTTGTGTGCCATCAAGTTGGACCCGACTCATAGTGACCCCTCCTTGGGTTTCCGAAGCAGTATCACTATGGAAGTAGATTGCCCCATCTTCCTTCCGAGGAGTGGCTGGTGGATTTGAACCACCAGCCTTCTGGTTAGCAGTCAAGTGCCTTAGCCACTATGCTACCAGAGCTCCTATGAAAAATAGTACAGGTAGGCAAATATTGTAAAATAATAGCTATGATAAAACAAGTTCATCCTTCAGTTATTTGCATAGAAAAAAGAGGATATTAGACAAGGTATAGTACCGATGAAGTGTAGTATGTCAATAAATAGAAGGGTAGCTATAAACATTCTTAAAGCAAATCGCAAAAATGTCAACAGTCTGCATAAAAATAAACCCATGTTTGTAAAATAAGGCAGTCTCAAAAGTAGTAAGAAATAAACAAAGTCCAGTAATTTTAAGAGCTTGCATGAGATCTTTTTTGTGATCCTGGGAGGATCTGTCTACTTCCAATGTCATCTGCTTCTGGTTCAAAGGCATTTGAACTTCAGTTTGAAAAATTTCAGGTTTAACAGTCCAGGCAGGAGCTTTAAACTTCTTTGACAGAGAGAGATTAATCCAGGTTTTAATTCCATGTAATTTAATGGCAAAAAAGTTAGTAAGAAGAACTCGTATGGTCCTTTCCAGTGAGGTTCAAGTGACTCCTTCAATTGGTGTCTTTTCCAATGCACAAAGTCACCTGGTTTAATACTAAGTAACCAAAAACCAAACCGAACTCATTGCCATCAAGTAAATTCCAACTCATAGCAACCTCCTTTGCTGAGATGGTACATCTTTACAAAAGTAGATTGTGTGGTCTTCCTTCCACAAAGTGGCTTGTGGGTTTGAACCACCAACCTTCTGGTTAGCAGTCAAATGCCTTAGGCACTATGCGACCAAAGCTCCTTTCAATAGTAATCTGAATAATTTTGAATTTTGTTTATTAAAATCTTCTTCAACTTGTGACAAGTATTCCTTAGAGTACTGCATTAATGATTGACAGTATTTTAGTAATTCAGGTAAAATTAAATTGGAGTTAGAGTAAGTTGAAAAATAAGGGAGAGTCATAAACCTTATAGTAATAATTTTATGTGAAGTTAATTTATGAGCCTCAAACTTAGAACTGTTGTTGTTCTTAGGTGCCATCAAGTCTCCAACTCATAGAGACCCTGTGCACAGCAGAACAAAACACCTCCCAGTCCCGTGCCAGTTCCATGATCCTTGCTATACTCAAGACCATCACCACAGCCACTGTGTTAATCCATCTTGTTGAGGTTCTTCTCCTCTTTCATCGACCCTCCACCTTACCAAGCATGACATCCTTCTGACAACATGACCAAAGTAGGTGAGACAAAGTCTGGCCATTCTCACTTCCAAGGAGCATTCTGGCTGCACTTCTTCCAGGAGAGATTTGTTAGTTCTTTTAGCAGTCCATGGTACTTTCAACATTCTTTGCCAGCACCACACCTCAAAAGCATCAATTCTTCTTTGCCTTCGGTCCTCCTTTTTCATTGTCCAGCTCTCACATGCATATGAAGCGATTGAAAATACCATGGCTTGTGTCAGACATTCAGCATTTGAAAGAGGTCCTTTGCAGCTGATTTGCCCAGTGCTATACATCGTCTGACATCCTGACTGCTGCTTCCATTTGTGTCAATTGTAGAATGAAGCAATGAGAAGTCTTTGACAATTTCAATCTTTTCTCCATTTATCATGATGCTGATTATAGGTCCAGTTGTGAGGGTTTTTGTTTTCTTTATATTGAGATGTAATCCATATTGCAGACTGTAATCTTCAATCTTCATCAGCAACTACTTCAAGTCATTCTCACTTTCAGCAAGCAAAGTTCTTTTGTCAGCATATCACATGTTATTAATGATTCTTCCTCCAATCCTGATGCCACATTCTTCTTCATATAGTCCAGCTTCTCAGATTATTTGCTCAGCAAATAGATTGAATAAGTATGGGGAAAGGATAAAACGCTGATGCACTCCCTTCCTGATTTTAAACCATGCAGTGCCCCCTTGTTCTGTTCGAATGACAGCCTTCTGGTCTATGTACAGGTTCCTCATGAGAGTGTTCTGGAATTTCCATTCTTCTCAATGTTATCCACAATTTGTTATGATCCACACAATCAAATGTTTTTGCATAGTCAAAAAACATAATTAAACATCTTTTTGGTATTCTTTGCTTTGAGCCAAGATCCATCTGACATTAGCAATGATATCCCTCATTCCATGTCCTCTTCTGAATCCAGCTTGCATTTCTGGACGCTCTCTGTCAATATACTGCTGCAAATATTTTTGAACTATCTTCAGTAAGATTTTACTTTTATGCAATATAAATGATACTGTTTGATAATTTCCACGTTCTGTGGGATCACCTTTCTTTGGAATGGGTACAAATATGGCTCTCTTCCAGTCAGTTGGCCAGGTAGCTATCATCCTAATCTCTTGGCATAACCAAGTGAGTGTCTCCAGTTGGGCATCCATTTGGTGAAACATCTCAATGGGTATCCCCATCAGTTCCTGGAGCCTTGTTCTTTGCTAATTCCTTCAGTGCAGCTTCAACTTCTTCCTTCAATACCATTAGTTCTTGAACATATGTCACCTCCTGAAATGGATGAAAATCGACCAGTCCTTTTTGGTACAGTATGGACTTCACCAGATGGAGTACACAGGAATCAGATTGACTACATCTGTGGCAAGAGGTGATGGAGAAGTTCAATATCTTCAGCTAAAACAAGTCCAGGAGCTGATTGTGGAACAGATCATCAATGTCTTATATGCAAGTTCCATCTTCATACTCCTTCCATCTTCTTTTGATGCTACCTGCATCATTCAATATTTTGCCCATAGAATCTTTCAATATTGCAACTCAAGACTTAAATTTTTTCCTCAGTTCTTTCAGCTTGAAAAATGGCAATGGTGTTCTTCCCTTTTGGTTTTCTAACTCCAGGTCTTTGTATATTTCATTATAGTAACTGGCTTTGTCTGCTCAAGCCGCTCTTTGAAATCTTCTGTTCAGCTCTTTTA
>NW_006922069.1:736788-738300 GCF_000298275.1 Orycteropus afer afer | reverse complement strand
CCATTTTGGTCTTTTCTTTTTTTCTCATCTTTTAAATGACCTCTTGCTTTCTTCATGGATGATGTTCTTGATGTCATCCCACAATTCTTCTGGTTTTCGGTCATTGGTGTTCAATGCACCAAATCTATTCTTTAGATGGTCTCTAAATTCAAAAGGGATATATTCAAGGTCATATTCTGGCTCTCGTGGACTTATTTTAATTGTCTTCAAGTTGAACTTGCATATGAGCCATTGATGATCTGTTCTACAATCAGCTCCTGGCCTGGTTTTTGCTGAAGATATTGAACTTCTCTATCACCTCTTCACACAGATGTAGTCAATCTGATTCCTGTGTACTCCATCTGGTGAAGTCCACGTGTATAGCCGTGGTTTGTGTTGTTGAAAGAAGGTATTTGCAATAAATAAGTCATTGGTCTTGCAAAATTCTATCATGCGATCTCCAACATTATTTCTGTCACAAAGGCCAAATTTTCCAACTATCGGTGATTCTTCTTTGTTTCCAACTTTTGCATACCAGTCACCAGTGATAATTAACACACCTTGATTGCATGTTCAGTCAATTTCAGACTGCAGAAGTTGGTAAAAAGCTTCAGTTTCCTCGTCTTTGGCTTTGGTGGTTGGTACATAAATTTGAGTAACAGTAGTATTAATTAGTCTTCCTTGTAGGCATGTGGATATTTTCCTGTCACCGACAGCATTGTACTTCAGGACAGATCTTGACATCTTTTGTGATGACGAGTGCCACACCATTCCTCTTCAAATTGTCATTCCCAGCATAGTAGATTGTATGGTTATCTGATTCAAAATGGCCCAAACTGGTCCATTTCAGCTCACTAATGCCTAGGATATCAATCTTCATGCATTCCATTTCATTTTTGACAACTTCCAATTTTTCTAGAGTCATACTTTGTTCATTCCATGTTCTGATTATTAATGGATGTTTGCAGTGGTTTCTCCTCAATTTGAATCATGCCATGCCAGCAAATGGAGGTCCCAAAAGCTTTACTTTATCCATATCATTAATGTTGGTTCTACTCTGATGAGGGAGCTCTTTCCTAGTTGTATTTTGAGTGCTTTCTGACCTAAGGGGCTCATCTTCCTGCACTGTATTGGACACTGTTTCTGACCAGTTCATAAAGTTGCTTTATAGTAAGATGTCAGACAGTCTTTCTTTGCTATTCATAAGGTTTTCCCTGGCCAATTCATTGAGAAGTGGATAGCCTCTTCTTTCTTCCTACTCTGTCTCAGTCTGTAAGCTGCATTGAAACCTCTGCACCATGTGCAACCCTGCTGGCATTTTCAACACTGGTGGCACAGCCTCAAGCCTCACAGCAACACAAAGCCACCACTGTATGACAAACTGACAGACAAATTCATCTCTTTTAGCTGTTTGAAACCTCTCCAACCCTACCTGGATCCTGCTGCTTTGATGTCCCCAGCATTCCCCTCCCTTTCCTGTCTCAGGAGTACAGCCTGTCTCCCTCCTCTTACCTGGATCATGTAGCTTTTGTC
>NW_006922069.1:726872-736207 GCF_000298275.1 Orycteropus afer afer | reverse complement strand
GAAGAATATTGAGTATTCCATGGACTGCCAGAAGATTGAACAAATCCATCTTGGAAGAAGTACAGCCAGAATTCTCCTTAGAAGTGAGAATGATTAGACTTTGTCTCTTGCACTTTGGTCATATTATCAGAAAAGACTAGCCCCTGGAGAAGGATATCATGCTTAATAAAGTAGAGAGTCAGCAAGAAAGGGAAGACCCTCAATGAGGTGGATTGACATAGTAGCTGCAACAATGGGTTCAAGCATCTTTGCTGGGATGGTGCTTGCTAGGATGGACAGGACAATATTTTGTTCTGTTACACATAGAGTCACTATGAGTCAGAACCTATTCAACAGTACCTAACAACAACAGCAATAACAAGTTCTTTCTTGTAGGTCAGAAGATAGAGGCAGAGAAGAGCAATGGAGTCTTTGCTAGATAAGGAAAATCCTACATATCTCTGTAATAACCCAATAAAATGGATTTCCCCACACTGCAAAGAATTGTTGGTGTTTCTCAAGTGGGATTATGTTTTCAAGAAGTTTCTTATCTACAAGTGTTACAGTAGCACATCAACAAGGAAAGGCCTCTACTCAATGTGAAACTCTGTAAGCCATCACTAATACATATTTAAAACCATTTTAAGGTGGAAACTGGATAAAAATCTAATTGCCTTTCAGGTAATGGGTATTTCTCAGGTGAAACTTTAAAAGGCTTGCTTGGGTTATAGCATGAACAGATAGAGCAATGAACGGCAACATGTTTCACAGCTTCAAAAAATTGTCCCCACCCGTATTACTTCAAGATGTCAACCATTTTATCTCACCATAAATGTGATCCTTCACAGAGAACTTTTAACATAGGGTCATGAAAAGATTTAGGTAAGACAAATTTCTGATCAGTCCTCAGCCATGATTTGGTTATGGGATCCTGCGAACAATGTGGTTTCTTCCACTTTTCAATTTCCTCAATTTTAGCTAATTGTTTTGTTTCTTATTAATTTTTCTAAGGTTAATTAATTAATTAAAGTTATGATTGCTTATGAACAAATGAGACTGATCTTTTTCTGTTTTTATTAGGGCTAAGATAACATGAAAGATGGCTTGTTTGGCTACTTTATCAACAAGGTTATTCCCTCTTATCTCAGCAGTCTAAGGAACTTCTTTAGGTTGATGAGCCTGTATTTTATTACAGCAGTCTCAGAGGGAGTAGTAAAGCTTCTAAAAGATCTTCTACTAAAGTTCCATTTTTCATGGAAATTCCAGAAAAGTTTAGAAATCCTTTCTGTCTTCTTAACATGCCCAAATTATGTAATTCTGAAGCAATAATTTGAATCTGTGTAAATATTCGTGAATTTTCCCAAGGCTAACTTATGGGACTGGAAAGGCCAATTGGTTCAGCTTATTGGGCCAAAATATCTTTGGGAAATGCTTGATTTTTAAGAACTTCAGTAGAGGTTATGATGGTGTATCCAACCAGAGATTAAGAGCTACTTGGATCACATTTCAAAATGAAACCATCAACAAACAGAACTAAAGCATGATTAGCTAAGGGAGTTTCCTTTAAATCAGGGAGTTAAAAGCAGTTCATTTAAATTTAAGCAATCGTGTGTTGGATAATCCTTACTGTCAATTTCTGGAAGGAGAGAGGCAGGATTTAAACAAGCTACAGAATGTAATCCAGTATTAGGTGCAGCCGGAAGGAGAACTTCATAGGAAGTGAGTCAACTGATGGGAGGTGCTGGATGAAAGCAGAGTTAAGTATAGCCGATAATGCATGGGGAATAAAAACATTTGAAGGATTTCACAGGCTTTTATCTGTAATGCTTCCAACTAATTTGACAGCAACATTTATGAGGTAGAGAAAGTAGTTAGTTTAATTACAGCTTCCTGATCTTGTGTAATTTGGGAAGAATCTGGTTTAGAGGCTTTTAAATATTTATATAGGTGCTGAGTCAACAAATAGAAATTAGGCAGCCAAGTTCTACGGTAGCCAAAAAGCCCTAGAAACCTATGTAATTGTTTCACAGTTTTTGGGGATCAACACACACTGCTGTCAAGTCAGATCCAACTCAGTGATCCGTCCTCTGGTTTTTGAGGCAGTATCACTATGGAAGTAGATTTCCTAACCTTTCTTCTGAGGAGTGGCTGGTGGGTTTGAACTGCCAGCCTTCTGGTTAGCTGTCAAATGCCTTAGGCACTATGCTACCAGAGCTCCCCTTTTTGGGGATAGGAAAAGCAAAAATAGTGTCTTTCCCCTTAGGATTGATAGAAATGCCTTCTGCAGAAATCAAATGAACTAAATGCTTGCAGAGGGCTGGGCCAGTTGTAGCTATTCTTTAGAAATTTTATATCCTCCAGCAGTTAAAATATTTTAACAAGATTACACCATCTTTAAGGGAAGCCTCCTAGGGCACAGGGCATACTAGTAAATCATCAAAGTATTGCAGCAGTGTGGACTTGTTTGCAGAATTGTAAACGTTGCAAATCCATCTGTAAGATTAGAGAAAAGTAAATGGGAGAGTTGGCAAAACCTTGATGCTTTATATTCCAGGTAAATTGTTGATTTTCCTAGGTGAAGGCAAACCAATATTGGCTCTCCAGATGGACAGGAATATTGAAAAAGTTGCTGCAAATATCAGTAACAGTAAAATGTGTAGTGAACAGAAGGACGTTGGAGAGCAATATGTGAGGATTTGGGATTACAGGAAATCTACGGATAACAATGAGATTCAAAAAAGCAAACTCACTGCTATTGAGTCAATTCTGACTCATAGTGACCCTCTTTGGGTTTCCGAGGCAGTAAGTCTTTATGGAAGTAGATTGCCCCATCTTCCTTCCATGGAGCAGCTTGTAGCTTTGAACTGCCAACCTTCTGGTTAGCAGTCAAATGCCTTAAGCATCACACCACCAGAGCTCCTTGGTGAGGGAAGTGGGTTAGAGAGGGTTAAATTTTTTTGTGCATGACTAATGCTTACAAATCCTACTTCTGTAGTGATACTGCCTCGGAAACTCAAGGAGGGGTTGCTATGAGTTGGGGCTGACTCGACAGCACATAACAACAACAATGCTTACAAACAGCAAGCAGCTTCTTCCCTTTGAATTAGTTCTGATTCAGTTCCTTTGTTTGGTTTGTTTGTTTGTTTTTTAATTGTTTTTATTGGGGGGGTATCTAGCAAGCTTAATATTTCTCTTTTTTTCTGAAAATTGTAAATGGAAGACTCATTTAGACAAAAGGTCATGGCTTAATAAATTAACAGGCATATCAGGGCTAAGTAAAAAAGGGATATAAATCCTTAATAGGGCCAAAAGATATTAGAACAGGTTTTGAATGAATTAAAATCTGTTCTTGATTTGTAACTATAGCTTTTTAAGTTTTTGTACCATGGGACAGGGGCTTTTGTAAACAAGTGTAGTTAATGGCAGAAAGAGTTGCTCCAGTATCAATTAAAATTTTGCAAGTTTCTTCATTGATGTAAATGGTGGTTTCTCCCTGTGAATTTAATGCCACCAAAGGAAAAGTCCCTGTTATATCCCTGGAGCCCCTTTGTTTGATACCTGGATGAAGGCTCTCTCATTTAGACTGTTTCTCCTTTTCTCTCTCTCTCTCTTTTTTTTTTTTTAACTTATAACAGTCTTTCTTCCAGTGTCTGAGTTTCTTGTGATAATTGCAAATTCTGGGTTTAGCGTTTCCGAAGTGTTGAATTTACTTTTGGTTAACCAAACCAAGAAACCAAACTCTGCCATCGAGTCTAATCCGACTCATAGCGACCCCTCCTTGGGTTTCTGAGGTGGTATCTCTACAGAAGTAGATTCCCCAGTCTTCCTTCCTAGGAGTTTGAACTGGCAGCCTTCTGGTTAACAGTCAAATTTTGGGAGTTGTAAGGCCATTGATTTATTTGCCTTGAAGGTCATTTTAGCCTCTAAGATCTGAGAAAGTTCATAAGCTAAATTGGCCAGCTCATCAAGGGGAACTGCTTTATAATCCAGACAATGCCTTTTTACTGGGGCTAATAGTTCAGGCTTAGGCCATGTATGAATATACTACATTAAAAGCTCCCATAACTCCCAGAGCTAATGGATCAATCCCAGAATGTTCAAGAAACTTTTGAAATAATCTGGTCTGTTAGTCAAAAACTCTTTCATCTTTGTTTTGTATGCAAGAGTGAATTTGTGCTTAATCTATCTGGTCCTCAAGTCTTGGGGGGGAGGCGGTCACTGCAGAGAATGCACCTTTGAGTCCCACAATTCTGACACCAAGAAATGTCAAAAAGCACACCACAGTCTCTGTTAAAAATAAGGCAAAGGGTTTTATTGAAGGAATAGAGTGACGCAGATCAAGCAATGATCAGTGAGAATCTGCTATAGTGCTCCATTGGGAGGAATTTTTCACCAGGTTTAAGTACAGAAACTTGAAGAACTTATAAGGAAAAATTCTGATTGATTGACATTTACAAAATTATGCTTTAACAGTCACTAGACAATTATGATCACCATTTGTCTGTCAGTTTGTTGTACTGTGGTGGCTTGTGTGTTGCTGTGATGCTGAAAGCTATGCCACTGGTATTTCAAATACCAGCAGGTCCACCCATGGTGGACAGATGTGGTGTAGTGAATTACATAATGTGGCTCTTCTAGCCATGATATTTGTTACTCCCACCAGATGACTGGGTGGAACCATGTAAATGTATGGTGTTTGTGGCCCACCATGGGGATTGGATACCTTGTTAGTAATGCAAATAAGGAGCTCTGGTAATGTAGTGTCTAAGGCACTTAACTGCTAACCAGAAGGCTGGTGGTTCAACACACCAACCACTTCTTTGAAGGAAGGTTGGGCAATCTAATTCCATAATGATACCACCTCAAAATCCCAAGAAGGGGTCGCTAGGAGTTGGGTCTGACTTGACGGCACATAACAACAACAACAATGAATAAGGTACATGGTACCCTTGTGGGGATGGGACCATATAAGTAAAGTTATGGAACCCTAACATGGGGATTGGTCAGTTTTGCCATTCCACTAGGCTTAAAATGAGCCATCTCAGAGGTGGAAAAGGGGGATCTCTGGCACAAGAGACAGTGGTGGGCTTGCTGGTCCATGGAGCAAGAAAGCTGAGTGCCTTCAGGCAGGAGGCTTGCTGGCCAAGTGGAGTGTACCTATTGGCAGAGTTAAAACACTTGCCTGGGCAGGGCAGAAACCAGGCCAAGAGGCTGAGGGTCAAAGAGATGTCTGCTTATAGGCATGGCTGAGGGGAGGCTATCCTGATTGAAGAATTATATCCTGACCATTTCTGAAACTGAGCTGTAATCTATTACTTCATTAATAAACCTCATAACCATGAGTATTGTCTGTGAGTTCTGTGTGGCCATTGCAATGAATTATCAAGCCTAGCAGAGATCAAGCCTAGCAGAGAAGTAGGGAGCTCTGGTAGCATAGTGGCTAAAGCACTTGACTGCTAACCAGAAGGCTGGCAGTTCAAACCCACCAGCCACTCCTCGGAAGGAAGGTTGGGCAATCCTACTTCCGTAGTGATACTGCTTCGGAAACCCAAGGAGGGGTCGCTATGAGTCGGGGCCGACTCGACAGCACATAACAACAACAGCAGAGAAGCAGAGAATGGTGTGAAGTGGTGGTTGGTGTTAGAATTGGTAAAAAAAAAAAAAAGTAGGAGGATGGTAGTATGTCTGACTTCAAAAGAATCATCCTTGGGCAGCTGATGGTGATTCTATCTCCCCCTCATGAAGTGAGAGGAGTCAGAAGAAGTCACTGCCACACTCTTTTTGCAGTTGGTGTCAGAAGCAGAGTTTGTTGCAATGGCTCCAGACTCATGAAAGTGTGGAACTTTGAAAGAGAAAGAAGGAAGGGGCATGGGAAGTAAAATTCTTGATGGTAGCTTTGTATGTTGTTACCTGAAATGGCTGAAGGAAAGGAAAGAGATATGCTGCAGCTGAGGGAAATAAGCTTGGGGCAAGAGCTAGGCTGTTAAAATTGTTGGTGTTGTTAGGTGCCATGAAGTCAATTCTGACTCATAGCAACACTATGTACAACAGAACAAAACACTGCCCTGTTCTGCACCATCCTCACAGTATCAATCCATCTCTTTAAAGGCCTCCCCTTTTATCTCTGACCTTCAACTTTACCAAGCATGATATCCTTCTCCAGGGATGGGTCCCTTGTAACCACAAGACCTTTAAAGTAGGTAATTGATGGTTCATCCAGCCAGAGGCCTAAGGCCATATGCACATGATAAGAAGATAGTCAATGTGTGGACAAGAGAAGATGACTGGAATGTTTTGAAAAGGGTTATGTGTTCTTGGTTACCTGTTTATCTTAATGTACCCACCAGCCACTCCTGGGAAGGAAGGAAGATGGGGCAATCTACTTCTGTAGTGATACTGCCTCGGAAACCCAAGGAGGGGTCACTATGCGTCGGGTACAACTCAATGGCACATAACAACAACAACTATGTGCTTTGTCTGGCAAAACCACATAGGTCACGAAATGAAGCGACATGAAAGGATTAATAGTTTTCTTTTTTATTATTATTTAAAAGGAACGGGAGGCCAGGCAGACACCCAGCATGTTCTGCAAGAGCCACACCTGATGCCTTTGTTCTACTTTATTTATATGTTTGTACATGATCACATCATTAGCCTTGGAATCCCTACAATCAGCTTATTCTCTACAGAGCTAAAGTTTTACTCCTCTACATGCTCAAGGACAACAGGTGTTCATTAAAACAATCACAGAAATCTTCTCAGGAATAAAGAGTGTAAAACGATAAATGTTTACTAGGACACAGTGACGCAAAGTATGAAACATCCCAATTAAGATAAAAAAACATGGAGAATAACTTATTATCTACTTTTAAGAGCTTATTATCTACTTTTAATACTTTTATGTTTTGCCAATTAAGTATTTACCAGTGAGAGAAACCTTGCCATCTCTTAAAGCAACATTCAACCACAGAGAAGCCTTGTCATCTCTAAAAGCAAACACTCAATCACAAGAGAGGCCTTGTCATCTCTTCAATGTAATTAGAACATATGCCTTGCAATCATGTTCTTTTGGGGGTCTTTTTCTTGGTCCCCAACACTATGGATAATGAATGTTTCTCTTACCTAGCTGTACGTTAGAAATTAATATTGGAAGTAGATAACAGAGAGCATCACCTTAGCCAATACTTGATTGGATATCCTAAAAGGGGAACTCGGATTTTCCCAGAAGAAATGCAAGGCTGTTGGTTTGAATGCAGTAGCCCTGTGTGTAGAGTATTATGGGTTTAGGTCAAAAACCTAAGCCCCACCTAGAAAATTTGCATTTGAAAAGACATGCAGGCCCACCCAGAACTGCTGAGAGAACAGAAGATTTGCATTTGAAGGAAGACATGGGGGAAGGGAGGAATGACTGCTTTTTGAATTTTGAGCAAACTGTCTTTGGGTGCATCCAGGCAGGAAAAAAGGCAGGGTTTTTTAGAACCCCTTCCAGGACTGGGAGTTAAAGGGAGCTGGCAAGTAGACAGCCTAGTATGCTTGCTTGTTGTGACCACCTGTGTCCACTTGATGAGTGGAAGTGGAGGAGGTGCAGCAATTAAGAGACAAGCTGAGTTTGGACTTGTTCCATTGCTGTTGACCTAGCCCATAAAGGACAATGTTGAGAAAGGAAGGGCTGGCTGGTCTGAAGTGCAGGGAGTTGTGTGGACTCCTGAGCCTATGGGCACTGACCTAGTCCATGGGGGCTAGTAATGTGTGTGTGTGAGAGAGAGAGAGAGAGAAGGGCCTGGCTAATTTGAATTGCAGGAAAGTATATGAACTCCCAAGCTTAGAGCTGATACTCATTGTCCTAGGTTGGATGGCTAGGACTGATCTGATCCAAGCCCCAAATGAAGAGAAAGATGTTTGACCCTGTGAATTGGTTTAAATTGTTGCAATTTAATGGCTTGTTCTGGACTGGGACTTTGCTCATGGATGCAGATACTCAAAGTTCCAACCAAGGCAGATGATTTTTCAGAGAAAGGAACATGCTTGTCTCAGAGTACTGGTTTCGTAGGGACAGGCAATTTAGAAATTGGCAATCTAAAATGGGGTGAGATAAAGGCATGAAGTGGCTAACTTGCATGCTTTCCAAAGTGTACTTATACTTAAAATGATTGAGAAGGGGATATTGATCTTTCAAGTATGAAAGGCCCAATTTGGGATCTTGGACCCAAGATCCCTGTGCTAGACCTCCTTGACCCAGTAAACAGAGTGGGAGAGCTGTAACACTTTGCTGAGGTGGCAAAAAGGCAGCAGAGAGATGGCAGACAGACAGTGGTAGCAGAGGCAGCAGAACCAACAGAGTCAAGAGATGAGCACAAGAGAGAGTGGTTGGCTTGAAAGCCTATGGAGGGAGAAAGCTGAATGCATTCAGGCAGAAGGCTTGCTGGCCAAGTGGGATGCACCTATCAGCAGAGCTAAAAGAGCTTTGTAATACTTGCCTATGCAGGACAGAGGCCAGGCCGAGAGGCCAAGAGCCAAAGGGAAGTGGGCCTGTAGGCATGGCCAAAGGGAGGCTGTCCTCATCTGAAAAATTGTATACTCAGTGTTCCCTAACCTGAATTGTAACCTGTTATATCCATAATAAATCCCATAATCATGACTATAGTCTGTGAGTTCTGTGTGGCCATTGCAATGAATTATTGAACCCAGAGAGAAATAGAGAGAGTGCTGGGTTGTTGTCAGAATTAGTAAAAATGGTTGAAGAGTGGCAGTGTGTCTGACTTCATAGGAATCAGCCTTGAGCTGCTGATGGTAATTATACATAGCAGTGAAACATTGTCTGATATATTAATGGAAGATGAGTGTCCTTAGGTTGGGAGCTACTCAGAATATGACTGGGGAAGAGCTGCCTCCTCTGAGTAGAGTTGACTTTAATGGCATGGATGTGATGCAGGAACAACAAGGTTCTTACCACCTGGAATGAGTAGAGCCAGTCACCACAACAGGTTGAAGTGGAAAAGCAAAAGACTTAATGAGTATTGATACCCAAGGAGATAGAATCACTTTTCTAAAAAGTCTGTCTTCCCAAGCAAAGGGTAAACATGATTATATAGAGAGATAAGAATGGGATTGAAGATCTCTTGGATCACCAGGAATGTCTTTGTTCTTCTTTATCTTGGTTGCTCCAGACTTGATGTTTCTCTTCTCAGGGTTGTCTTGTCCTATAAACCACAATTCTTGGCTGAAACCAGCTGTGGTATGAGGTCATACTCAAAAGAATGTATAAGCAAAAAAAGAAAAAGAAAAAGAAAAAGAAATCAGCATCCATGAAAAAGTCAGCTATTCTATTTACTTAAAGGAAGAAGGAAGGAAAAATA
>NW_006922069.1:721280-726487 GCF_000298275.1 Orycteropus afer afer | reverse complement strand
CGAGGAGTGGCTGGTGGGTTTGAACCGCCAGCCTTCTGGTTAGCAGTCAAGTGCCTTAGCCACTATGCTACCAGAGCTCCCGCACTAGTATTAGGTGTCTTAAAGAGAGAAAATACATGAGCAGCTCCAAGGTTTCTGGACACCCCATTATGGACTACCTTCATCACGTATGGGACACAAATACATATGATTACAATGGCAAGCCCTAGAGTAATTAGGGGTGTAAGCCAAGATCCTAGGTTAGGGAATAATTTCTCAAACAAGCTCTATCCATTTCTTTGGCCCCAGGCTTTTGGTTCTGTCCATTCTGTAACTTTATGGATTGCATCCAGGCCTAATTTAGTCTCCCCAGAAGTATTTATCCAAGCACAACATGTCTTATTTATAATGGCACATACTCCACTGTACTTAGCAAAAAGAAAATCCAAGGCTATATGGTTAATTAAAACTACCTTAGCTAAGAAATTCAGAAGGACCTGTGGAGCTTGAATGGGCTTCTCCATGCCCACGGCCAGGAGGTGGATGGTGTTTGATAGATTTTGAATAGAAAGTTCCATATGCCTAATCCCTAAACAAGAATGATAGTTCTTAAAAAAATATCACCCAAATCTGGTTTTGTCAAAGACCAGATTAATTTCTGTACTTGATATGCCTAATGATCCAGGCTTTACAGAAAAGAGATCTCAGGTCTCTAGGACCTGGGCTTCTGGAAAAATGTAGGAAACAGTACTTTATTCTACAAAGTGGATTCCTGTAAGGCATAATAAAGGTGGAATTATTCATCTCTGAACAACAAAAAAAAAATGTCTACTTATAAATTTTAACTAAGCTACAAAGCATAAAAAGGTAAAATTAAATAATTTAAATAATTAAATAATTAAAAATGGGAGAAAGGAGAGTAAAAGGTGAGGGGGACCGGGACAGAGTGAGGAGTCAGCTGCAGGGATCCAGGTAAGGGGAAGTTGGAGAGGTTTTCAACAGCTAAGGAGACGAATTTGTCTGTTGGTTTGTTGTGCTCTGGTGGTGTGTTGCTGTGAGGCCTGAGGCTGTGCCACTGGTGTTTCAAACCCAGCAGGGTGCACATGGTGCACAGGTATCAGCCCGGCTTGCAGACTGAGACAGACCAGGAAGAAGGAAGAGGCCATCCACTTCTCAAAGAATTGGCCAGGGAAAACCTTATGAACAGCAGAGAAACACTGTCTGATAAATTACAGCGCAACTTAATGGACACAGTGGCTGCAACAATGGGCTAAAGTATAACATGGATCATGGAGCTGGCTCAGGATCGGACTGTGTTTCGTTCTGCTGTGCTTGGGGTCGCTATGAGTCAGAGACGACTTGACGGGACCTAACAACAACAACAATTAAAATGGAATAAGTTCAATTTCAGTTTAAAATAATGTCTACTTATCCATTGGTGGGGCTTCTCTTGTAAAGCTACTTAAATCTTTTGAATGGAATTGCTTCCCAGTGTTCTTAGGCACTGTACCAGATGGGCTATGTTGAGTGATCTCCAATGCAAGGGCAGTCTTAATCTTGGTGTGGTATATCCATGCTCCTTTGTCACTCACTTTCTTTTTTTTTGGCTATAATCTTTTTTTTCTTTTTCTTTTCAATTGTGCTTTGGGTGTGGGTGCAAGTTTATAGAGCAGAATTTGTTTTACATTCAACATTTCATGTACTTTGATTTCACGCCCTGATTATCATCCCCAACCCCAACCCACTCTCCTCCCCTCCCCTCCCTGTGACCTATCCCCTTCCCTGTGCCCTTCTTAACTATGCACTCCTGTCTGTCCAGCTTTCCCTCCATGGGATTGCTGCCCCTCTGGTGCCCTATGGCTGATTGCTCCAAGGGGTGTATCTCTGTAGAGTAGGTGGGTGAATCGCCCTGGGTTGGGTGTTCTGAATATAAGTCTTTCTACTGTTGGGCTGAGAGCCAGACCCTGGGAGTGAATCCCATCCCAGGCCCAAAGGATATCCCAGGGTGATGGTCTGGGGGGGGGGGGTGTCCCACAAGACTGTATCCAACCAGTAATTTTGGTCATTATTGTGTTTTGGGGTTTTGTTCCACATTATTCCTCTCACTCTATACAGGATCTCCAGTTTTGATCCCTTCCCAAGTAGTTGGCATTGGTAGCCAGGCACATCTAGTTCTGGTCTCGAGGTCCATCATGTCCTTAGACTGATTGCTTCCAAATGCCCTTGATTTTCTTCACTCTTCTTAGCTTCAGACGAGAGGCGCTCCTTTGCTGTTCACTTTCACCACAGTAGGCATGGACAGCAAGACTTTGTAGGGTCCTTTCCATTTTTCTGTGAGGTCCTTAGGATTCCAGGCCTTCACTTAGTCTGAACTATTGGCTCAGCCATGTGTAGAGGGACCTCAGGAAGTGGGCTGTAGGGCTGAGAAAGAGCATTAGTCTCCCACAGGATCTGTAAAGTCTGCTCTATTATCTGCAAATATTGTTTTATAAACAGGTTACCTTTTTCATTAATATCCCTGTCCCCTAAACGCACATTAGCATTGGTACAATTTTTATATGTATTAATACAGTTAGTTTTCATAATAATCCCAAGAACTGGATAAGAATTCTGGCTGCTATGTCTTGATGCTCATGCACAAACAAATCAAAATGTTGTTGTTGTTGTTATGTGCTGTCAAGTCAGACCCGACTCATAGCAACCCCTCCTTGGGTTTCCGAAGCAGTATCAGTACAGAAGTAGAGTGCCCCATCTTCCTTCCAAGGAGTGCAAATATGGCAATCTCAAGGCCGGCGCCTGCAGTAACCCTTCTTCAATTTATCAAAGGTCCATTCCATTGCTCTAATTTTTTAAAAACCAGAAAGGGAGTGCATCAGGGTTGTATCCTTTCACCATCCTTATTCAATCTGTATGCTGAGCAAATAATCCAAGAAGCTGCACTATATGAAGAAGAACATGGCATCAGGATTGGAGGAAGGCTCATTAACAGCCTGTGATATGTGGATGACACAACTTTACTTGCTGAAAGTGAGGATGACTTGAAGCACTTACTGATGAAGATCAAAGAATACAGCCTTTAGTAGGGATTACATAAAGGAAATGAAAATCCTCACAACTGGACCAATAAGCAACATCATGATAAATGGAGAAAAGATTGATGTCAAAGATTTCATATTACTTGGTTCACAGTCAACATCATTGCTGGAAGCAGCAGTCAAGACATCAGATGTTGTATTGCACTGGGCAAATCAGCTGCAAAAAAACCTCTTTAAAGTGCTGAAGAGTAGAGATGTCTTTTTGAAGACTTAGGTGCACCTGACCCAAACCATGATCTTTTTAATTGCCTCATACACATGGGAAAGTTGGACAATGAATAAGGAAGACTGAGGAAGAGTTGATGCTTTTGAGTTGTGGTGTTGGCAAAGAATATTGAAAGTACCATGAACTGCCAGAAGAATTAATAAATCTGTCCTGGAAGAAGTGCAGCTGGAATGCTCCTTGGAAGAGATAATGGCCAGACTTCATTTCATCTACTCTGGTCATGCTGTCAGAAGGGACTGTTCCCTGGAGAAGGATATCATGTTTGGTGAAGTGGAAGGTCAACGAAAAAGAGGAAGACCCTCAGCGAGATGGATTGACAGTGGCTGCAAAGATGGACTCAGGTGTAGCAAGGATTATGAGGCTGACATAGGACCAGGAAGTGTTTTGTTCTTTTGTACATAGGATCACTATGAGTCAGAGCCAACTCGACAGCACCTAACAACAACATTGCACTAATTTCCCCCCTAAACAGGGGTTAGTCTCTTTTTCCTTCTAAGAGGGAATACAAAGGTTTTGTTGTGAGTCCAAAATTAGGTATCCAAATCTGACAAAATCCTTCCATACCCAGGAATCCTATAAGCTGTTAGTGTGTCTGTGGTGGGCCCAGCTGGCAAGTGGCTTGCTTTTTCCTTTCTTCCTTGTTGATGACAAACCTTGAATATGTCACTTTCTTTTCATCTTGAGACTTAATAGTACTCCACGAAGTGTCCAATGCCCACTGTCATGCTCCCTTTAGTTTTCTGTAATTTCTTCCTAATGTCAGGAGCACTCTATCTAATAAACATAGCATTATTTCGGCTTTCAGGATCTAAATCTGTATATTGCCTAAAGGCCTTGAAAATTCTCTGTAAAAAGGTAGAAGGACCTTCGTTCTTCGTTTGTTTAATCTCATATACCTTATTCAAACTCTTAAAGTTTGAGAACTCTAATTCGTATTAAAATACAGTCTTCGCAATTTAAAACTTTTGCATAATTTTCCGTCATTTGGGTCCTGTAGTGGCATGTCATCATCCAAAGTACCTCCCATCTGCTGTGGTTGGGCATCTCTGCGCCTCTGTGCTTCCTCCCAGCACACCTTATCACCAATCTCTGCCTCTTCAGACTTAACAAAGTAATCAAGAATCACCCCACATTGGGTCAAAAGAGTTAAAATAAAAGTCAGCAGTTCATACATTTTGCCTGGATTCTTCTGGTTCCCTGGAGTATAATTCTTCCAATTGTATAAGTCCTCTGTGCTAAAAGGCACATGCACCCTAACTCTCTCTCCTGAGGGGATCTGGCAAAGTGAGTATTGGTTCCGTAGCCTGGACCAGTGTCTGGCCCTTTCTGGATCAAATCAGGTCCCTCATAGGGCATCCCCTGCTGGGTGTGGAAAAGGGATAGTAGGGATCTCTTGCAGGTTCACCTTCCCCCTGTAGCTCCCACTTAAAAGTAAAATTTGGTTCTGATGGTTACAAAGGAGGGGGTTTAAGGAACTTAAGATCATAAGGATCCTCTCCTTCTGTTAATACCATGGGAGGAGCTGAAGGCTGCTTGCCCTCAGTAATAGTCTGAACATCAATCTTACAAGCTTGGTGAGTTTCTTTATCACTGTACAAAGACATAAATGTCTCTATACACATTTTCTTGTTTTATTTGCTAATGTGTGAACAAAACAAATCCAATTGCAAAATAGTATTATAATATAATGACCTGTAAGGTAGCCAGCATTTTTGGTCTCTTAATTTATATTGTGGTCACCCAACTGTGCTTAAAAAGACCAGTTTTTTCTTTTTCATGGGATCCTAACTAAATTTATTTCAATATTTAAAAATATATCTTATACCATCTTGCTCCAGCACTAGTAGCAAAGTTCAACAAGACAGAAAATAACAAATGCTGGCGAGGTTGTGGAGAGATTGGGACTC
>NW_006922069.1:707306-720310 GCF_000298275.1 Orycteropus afer afer | reverse complement strand
ATATATATATATATATGCCAAAGATTATTAGTGGTTACCAGAGGTAGGAGAGAGGGGAAAAGGAAAAGGGGAAGCTTTTGTTTTGGGGGGCATTGAGTTTATGCCAATGATGGTGGAATACTTTTGTAAAAGGATAGTAATTTAAAACAAACAAAACTGGTTACAAAAGAAACAGAATCAGAAAATTAGAACGTAAAGGCCAGCAAACAGACAGGTTAGTTTAGTGGTCCTAACACTTACAGCAATGAATGCTGCTTTCCCTTCCCCTGCTCGGATACCAGCTCTGCCACCCTCGATGCAGGTAACCTGCTTGGATTCTGGGTGTCACCCTCAACACAGGCTCAGCAACTTCAAGGTTGGCTAATGATAACCAGATTACAAACTCAAGCCTCTGATCAAAACAAATGTAAGCTTACATGAAATAATGTTCCTTTGTTGCCTCTCAAGGGGACAATCATTGCTTCCTGGCCTGAATTGCCAGGTCACAGGTGGAAAGCTCTCTGGAGAAATCTCTAGGGGGAGGGGGGCGGGGATGGGGCAAGCATTTTCCTCTGCCCAGAGGGCATGGGCAGGCCACTGAATAGCGCCCCTGGCTGAGCAGGAAAATGTACCCATGACACTGGGTCCAGGGTCCGTTTCGTGTGGTTCACAGAATCATAGACTCAGGCTGAGACAAGGAAAGATGTTCTATTTGGAAAGCCAATGCGAAGGAATACCCGAAACTGCTGCCGCTGAGGGAGTTCAATGGGGCTTCAGGTTACCGTCACCTTTAAATTTCCTGTAGTAAAATATAAAGGAGGAAAAGAAAAGGGAGGTCCTAGGGAGCTCTGGTAGCATAGTGGCTAAGGCACTTGACTGCTAACCAGAAGGCTGGCGGTTCAAACCCACCAGCCACTCCTTGGAAGGAAGATGGGGCAATCTACTTCCGTAGTGATACTGCCTTGGAAACCCAAGGAGGGGTCGCTATGATGGCACATAACAACAACAACAAAGTGTGAATCTCCAAGGAGAGGGTGGGTAAGGTGCAAAACAGCTCTCTTAAAAAACAAATGGTCCAGAGGAGCTCAAATATTCTTCTCTGACAAATAAAATAAAGTTCTTTAAGTGTAATGCTTGGTAAGGTCAGCAAATAGCAGTATGAGATTTTTATACTTGCTTCTGAGATATCAAAAGGAGTTAAAGACATTTTAAAAAGGAACACAAATAGACAATTCATATAAGGATAATGCCACCCTTATGCACCAGATGCTCCAGACACCTGATCCTGAAAGACTCCCCCCTAAGTCAGGTCAGCCTTCCTCCCCCAAGGAACAATATGAGGCAGAATACCCGACATGGGAATGGTCAACTAAGCCTGCCTTCCTCCCACTGAAAAGTGGTACTTTAGTAACCAAGGGTGAGCCCCTCTCACCCTATCCATCCTAGTCCTCCAGTACCCAAGAAAAGGGGAGGGGACTCTCACTGAAAGCCAGCTCCTTAAATTATTCTTTTGCTTTTCCTTTTCTGTGCAAAATGGACTGGTGGTGCTGCCTCTGGGCAGAAGCAATGGGCAGTCTGCCTGGGGAAAGAAAACCCCAGCAGCTGCTTAATGCAGGCTGCTCAGGCTACAGCCAGTGATGAGGCCACCATGTTGCAGAAGCACACCCCACATTTGGGTGCCAATCTGATGCAGGAACAATGAGGTTCTTACCACCTGTCATGAGTAGAGCCAATCACCACAACAGGTTGAAGTGGAAAAGCAAAAGATTTATCGAGTAGTGATACCCAAGGAAACAGAGAGAATCACTTTTCTAAAAACTCTGTCTTCCTGAGCAAAGGGGTAAACATGATTATATAGGGAGATGAGAAGGGGGTTGAATATTGCTTGGATCACCAGAAATATCTTTGTTCCTTTTTATCTTGGTTGTTCCAGACTTGATGTTTCTCTTCTCAGTGTTGTCTTGCCCCATAAACCGCAGTTCTTGGCTACAACCAGCCATGGGAAAAGGTCATACACAAAAGAATGTATAAGCAAAAAAACAATCTAAAGAAATCAGCGTC
The DNA here is from genome assembly GCF_000298275.1 of Orycteropus afer afer. Lineage (NCBI taxonomy): Eukaryota > Metazoa > Chordata > Mammalia > Tubulidentata > Orycteropodidae > Orycteropus > Orycteropus afer. The sequence goes on along the minus strand of NW_006922069.1, from coordinate 718,270 downwards.
CGTGAAGAGGTCAACTATTCTATTTACTTAAAAGGAAGGAAAAATAACAAGTTAGTCATAATTAATGCCTGCTTTAATCATTGCTGCTAATTTGTTAAAGTTCTGCATTGTTCAGCAAGGGGACTCTTTGGCCTTTCACAGATGGCATAAAGCTTTCGGGACCTTCATTTGCCAATGTGGCATGACTCAAAATGAGAAAAAACAGCTACAAACATGCATTAATAATTGGAACATGGAATATATGAAATACGAATCTAAAAAAATTGTCAGAGATGAAATGGAATGAATAAGAATCAATATCCTAGGTGTTAGTGAGTTGAAATGTAATTGGTCATTTAGAATCAGACAGTCATATAGTCTACTACATCAGGAATAAAAAATTAAAAAGGAATGATGTCACATTTTTTGTCAAAAAGAGCATTTTGAGATCAATCCTGAAGTACAATGGTGTCAGTGATAGGATAATTTCCATATGCCTACAAGGAAGATTTGACTACTAACCAGAAGGTTGACTGTTCAAACCCACCAGCCAATCCTCAGAAGGAACACTGGGCAATCTACTTCCATAGAGATACTGCCTCAGAAACCCAAGGAGAGGTCACTATGAGTCGGATCTGACTCCACAGCAGTGAGTTAGGCTTTAGTTTGGTTTACAAGGAAGACCAGTTAATACTGTTGTTGTTGTTATGTGCCATCGAGTCAAACCCGACTCATAGCGACCCCTCCGGGTTTCCGAGGCAGTATCACTACGGAAGTAGGATTGCCCAACCTTCCTTCCGAGGCCAGTTAATACTACTATTATTCAAATTTATACACAAACTACTAAAGCCAAAAATGAAGATATTGAGAATTTTTACCACAATCTATAGTCTAAAATTGGCCAAACATGCAATCAAGGTGCACTAATAATTACTTGTGATTGGAATGTAAAAGTTGGAAACGAAGAAGCATCGATGTACTGAACTGGGCAAATCTGTTGCACAAGACCTTTTTACAATGTCAAAAAATAAAGATGTCACTTTAAAGACTAAGGAGTGCCTGACCCAAGCCATGGTATTTTCAGTAGCCTCATATGCATGTGAAAACTGGACAATGAGTACGGAAGACTTCAGAAGAATTGATGAATGTGAGTCGTAATGTTGGTGAAGAATATTGAATATGGTATATGGACTGCCAGAAGAACAAACAAATCTGTCTTGTAAGAAGTACAACTGGAATGCTCCTTAGAAGTGAGAATGGCCAGACTTCTTCTCACATAATTCAGTCATGTTATCAGAAGGGACCAGTCCCTGGAGAGAGATAGCATGCTTGGTAAAGTAGAGGGTCAGCGAGAAAAGGGAAGACCTTCAATAAGATAGATTAACACCGTGGCTACAATGATGGGCTCAAGCATAGCAAAGATTTTGAGGATGGTGCAGGACAGTGTTTCATTCTGTTGTATATGGGGTTGTTATGAGTTGGAGCCAACTTGATGGGTACCTAACAATAACAATAAAATTGATAATTGGAAAATAAAGCCTTGGTGATAGAAATGATGCCAAAGATCACGATAGAATTTTGCAAGACCAATGAACTTATTAATTGCAAATACCTTTTTTTTTGAACAATATAAATGGTGACTATTCACATGGACCTCACCAGATGGAATACACAGGGATCAAATTAACTACATCTGTTGAAAGAGACAATAGAGAAGCTCAATATTATCAGTTAGAACAAGGCTAGGGACCAACTGTGGAACAGACCATCAATTGCTTATATGAGAGTTTAAGTTGAAGCTGAAGAAAATTAAAACAATTCCACAAGAGCCAAAATAAGGCCTTGAATATATCCTATCTGAATTTAAAGACCATTTGAAAAATAGATTTGACACATTGAACATCAATGACTGAAGACCAGATGAGTTGTGGGATGACATCAAGGACATCATACATGAAGAAAGAAAAAGGTCATTAAAAAGACAGGAAAGGAATAAAACACCAAAATGGATGTCAGAAGAGACTCTGAAACTTGCCCTTAAATAGAGAGCTAAAGTGAATGGAAGAAATGATGAATTAAAAGAGCTGAACAGAAGATTTCAAAGGGCAATTCAAGAGGACAAAGTAAAATATTATTATGAAATGTGCAAAGACCTGGAGTTGGAAAATGAAAAGGTAAGAACACACTCAGCATTTTTCAAGCTGAAAGAACTGAAGAAAAGATTCAAGCCTAGAGTTGCAAAATTGAAGGATTCTATAGGCAAAATAAGTGTGTCAGGGTTGTATCCTTTCTTCACACTTATTCAATCTATATGCTGAGCAAATAATCTGAGAAGCTGGACTATATGAAGAAGAATGTGGTATCAGGATTGGAGGAAGACTCATTAACAACCTGAGATATGCAGACGATACAACTTTGCTTGCTGAAAGTGAGGATGACTTAAGGCACCTACTGATGAAGGTTGAAGAATACAGTCTGCAGTATGGATTACATCTCAATATAAAGAAAACCAAAATCCTCACAACTGGACCAATGAGCAGCATCACAATAAATGGAGAGAAGATTGAGGTTGTCAAAGAATTCACGTTGCTTGGTTCTACAATCGATGCCAACGGAAGCAGCAGTCAGGACATTAGGCGGCATGTAGCATTGGGAAAGTCAACTGCGAAGAAACTGTATCAAGTGCTGAGGAGCAAGGGTATCTCCTTGAGGACTAAGGTGTGCCTGACACAAGCCATGATATTTCCAATCGCCTCGTATGCATGTGAGATCTGGACAATGAATAAGGAAGACCGAAGAAGAGTTGATGCTTTTGAGTTGTGGTGCTGGCGAAGAATGCTGAAAGTACCATGGACTGCTAAAAGAACTAACAGATCTGTCCTGGAGGAAGTGCAGCCAGAATGCTCCTTGGAAGCAAGAATGGCCAGACTTCGTCTCACCTATTTTGGTCATGTTGTAAGAAGGGACCATTCCCTGGAGAAGGATGTCATGCTTGGTAGGGTGGAGGGTCAACGAAAGCGGGGGAGGCCTTCAATGAGATGGATTGACACGGTGGCTGCGGTGATGGGCTCAAGAATAGCAGGGATTGTGGGGCTGGTGCAGGATCGGGCAGTGTTTCATTCTGCTGTGCATGGGGTCGCTATGAGTCGGAAATGACTCGACGGCACTTAACAACAACAACAACATAGGCAAAATATTGAATGATGCAGGAAGCATCAAAAGAAGATGGAAGTAATACACAGAGTCACTGTAGCAAAAAGAATTGGTTGCCATTCAACCATTTCAGGAGATAGCATATGATCAAGAATGAATAGCACTGAAGTCCAAGCTGCAACTGAAGGCAATGGTAAAAAAAAAATGACTTCAGGAATTGACACAATACCCATTGAAACATTTCAACAAATGGATATGGCACTGGAGGCGTACACTTATTTATGCCAAGAAATTTGGAAGACAGCTATCTGGCCAGCTGACTGGAAGAAATCCCTATCTGTGCCCATTCCAAAGAAAGGTGATCCAACAGAATGTGGAAATTATTGAATATCATTAATATCACACACAAGTAAAATTTTGCTGAAGATAATTCACTAACAATTGAAGCAGTATATTGACTGTGAACTGTCAGAAATTAAAGCCAGATTCAGAAGAGGATGTGGAATGAGGGATATCATAGCAAATGTCCTATTGATGAAAACAAAGTATACCAGAAAGATTTTTACCTGTTTTATTGACTGTGCTATTGCATTAGACTATGTGGATCATAACAAATTACGGATAACATAGCAAAGAATAGGAATTCCAGAATACTTAATTATGCTCGTGAAGAACCTGTATATAGACCAAGAGGCAGTCATTCAAACAGAACGAGGGGATATTGAATATTTTAAAATCAGGAAAGATGTGTCATGGCTGTATCCTTTAGCCAAGCTTATTAAATCTGTATTCTGAGCAAAGAATCCGAGAAGCTAGACTATAAAAAGAAGAATGTGGCATCAGGATTGGAAGAAGACTCATTAACAACCAGAGATATGTAGATGACACAACCTTGCTTGCTAAAGTGAAGACTTGAAATACTTACCAATGAGGATGAAAGACCACAGCCTTCAGAAGGATTAGACCTGAACATAAAGAAAACAAAAATCCTCAGTCAACACCCATGGAAAATGTGGTGAAAAAATTAAACAATATATTGTTGCAAAAAACCTCTTTAGAGTGTCAAAAAGCAAAGATGTCACTTTAAAGACTAAGGTGCACCTGATCCAAGCTATAGTATTTTCAATAGCCTCATATGCATGTGAGCTCTGGACAATGAATGACAAAGACCCCAGAAAAAATGATGCATTTGGATTGTGGTGTTAGTGAAGAATACGGAATGTATCAAGGACTGCTAAGAGAAGGAACAAATCTGTCTTGGAGGAAGTACAGCTGGAATGTTCCTTAGAAGTGAGAATGGACAGACTTTGTCTCTTCTATTTTGGTCACATTGTCAGAAGGGACCAGTCCTTGGAGAAGGATGTCATGCTTGGTAAAGTAGAGGGTCAGTGAAGAAGGGAAAGACCCTTAATGATAGACTGACACAGTGGCTACAATGATGGGCTCAAGCACAGCAAGGATTGTAAGGATGGCACACGATCAGGCAGTGTTTCATTCTGTCGGACACATGAGTCACAACCAGCCTTGAAAACCCTATGGGGGGCACTATGCATCCGAATCCACTCTATGACAGTAGGTTTAGGAAGGGGTAGGAGATGAAATCTGAAAAACAATTACAACATTAAAAACAACATCCAGTGTTGACTATAGTCAACAACTCTTCTCTCTCTCTTAAGACATGTTGACTCTCAACCAGGACACATTTTAAATGTTCACAGAGGTCAAGTGTAAGACAAGCACATGCTGACAGTGATGTTTTGTTGGGGAAAAGCAGGCCTTCTACAGCTGGTGGTGCCTCAGTCCATCCAGAGAATCCTCATTCCTGAGGCCAGGTGGAAATCAGTCACGATCACCTGAGCCCATCACTAAGATTTTTGTAAATGAAAATATCTGGATAACAATAATAATAATAAAAATATGTTCTTCACTTCTGGTGTTGTTACTAACAAGAGCATAATAGTGTACACATACAGAACTTAACAGTTCACAAAGTAAATTCATGTAAACCACCTCATTGTTGTTATATTGTTGTTATATGCCATCGAGTCCGCCCCGACTCATAGCGACCCCTCCTTGGGTTTCCGAGGCAGTATCACTACGGAAGTAGGATTGCCCAACCTTCCTTCTGAGGAGTGGCTGGTGGGTTTGAACCGCCAGCCTTCTGGTTAGCAGTCAAGTGCCTTAGGCACTATGCTACCAGAGCTCCCAAACCACCTCATTGGAACCTCCCAATTGTTACATGTGAGTTAGCTATTTGTAGTATCCCTGTTTTACAGATGAGGAAGCTGAGTTGAGAAGCGTTCGGTGATTTTCCCAAGGGCACACAACTCATAAATGGAAGCTGTGGAGTGCAAAGTCAAGCCTCTGATTCCAAATCCTGTGTTCTTTCAGCTGCATCTGGAATCCGGAGATTCTGCCCCCAGTATTAACAACAGCAATAAAAAAACAGTAACTACAACTGCTTATTTTAGTGCTCTGCTATATGCCAGTCTCTTTGAAAACATTATCTCTCAGGGTAGGGACTGTTATTCTGTTTTATATCCACGAGAAACCCTAACATTATCAGGGTTAAATAATTTCCCAAGATTGCACAGCTAGTGAGTGCATGACAGCAAGTATGTGAATCAGGTTTGTCTGAATTAAGAGATTACGTTGTAAATCTGCTCTGCTATAGTGGCCTTTGAAATGCCCTTTGAAAAGCACTATGTAAGATGAAAATATTCTGTTAGGATTATTTATTGAGATTTTCACCAGAAATGGATTTCTTGCCCTTTAAAAGCACCAGTGTCTTACAATGTACTCTATTGAATGTCCTGTTTTCCAGGCACTACAGATGGAGGACAGATGTTTCTTTATGCTCTGAAAGGTCCACTCTGTGTAGCTGACTGTAATGAGATTTTATCTTGTTCTGCATGTTTCAGAAATATGGCATCAAACACATCATTCTAAATGAGAGTCAAATCAAAGGAGTTTTTGCACAAATTTGATGAGAAACAAACAAAAAAAGTAACCCAAAAGGTTATTTACTGGAATGGGTGGGGCCTTCTTTTCATTTCAGAGTTAATTCTAAATTCACATACATTTGCAGCTGCTTTCCACACTAAGATTCAGCCTGAAGTCAGAGAACTGCACGCATGTCTGATTAAGACTTATGTGACAAGACAGTGGGGGAGTGGTGCTACAGGCTTGGGTAACGCAATGTTGAACTTTATTTCAGTGAGATGCAGAATTATGGGTAAAATAAAGGTCCTCAGGCAAAGGAGAGCAAGTGAAGAATTTGTTCTGACTTAATTATGACTATTCAGATAAATGGAAGTCCCTGGATGGTGCAAATGGTTAAGCACTGGACTACTAACCAAAGGGTTGGTGGTTCAAACCCAACCAGAGGCACATTGGAAGAAAGACCTGATGATCTGCTTCTGAAATGCCACAGCCTTTACAGGAGTTCTGCTCTACACACATGCAGTTGCTATGGTCAGAGTCAACTAGACAACAACTAAGAACAAATTCAGATAAGTAGAGACTTCCTGTGAGTTCAGTAAAGTTATACTTTAATGCCCAAGCATTAAATTTTAATGCTTATTTGGAAAGAATCATTAGGAGATCTGGTGACATCGTGTTAAGGCAGTTGACTACTAACCACTACTGACCAGAAGGCTGGAAGTTCAAACCCACCAGCCATTCCTCAGAAGGAAGACTGGGCAATCTACTTCCATAGTGATACCACCTTGGAAACCCAAGGAAGGGTTTGCTATGAGTCAAAATATATATTAGATGTCTAATGATGCTTTCCAAATGAATATATTTTAAATGTTCATTTGGAAAGCATCATTAGACATCTAATATATATTTTCACAGCTTTTGTTGTGTTTTGGAGTCATGATTACCACCTGTGAAAAAGTTTTTCAGGGCTGGTATACAAAGTTCAACCAAGTTGAAGCATAATTCTACAGAGTATCATAGCATCTCAGAGCCTAGACATGGCCTCAGAGTCACCCTAGCTCAGTGCCTCTCATTTTACTGAAGGAGAAATTGGGGCCCAATGAGATAAATGAAATTCATTCAGAAGTCAAAGTAACTCAACTGGGAGAATTTCCTGAAGATCTAAAGAACATGGTTCAAGGTGGTGATCGCGGACTTTGTTCAGTTTTTGCGTTAGTATCTAACGACATACATTCTGAAATCTAAACCAGATTCCTTTCCTTACCAGCTGTGTGTCCTTTTGCAAATTGCTTAACTTATCAAGGCTCAGTTTCCTCATCTGTAGAATGGGCATAGATTTTCTTTCATTAACCTCATTATATTCATTACACTATCAAATAATGTCCACAAAGCACTACTTTCATCATGCCGTTTCTCTGCCACAAACTTTCAATGACTTCTTGTTTAGACAGTTTGGCCACAAAAGTACCCACTAGTACTTTCTGGCACATGTACTTGGCCTTAAGTATTCTCGCTGCCCTGTGCTCCAGGATACACATTGCCAATGCCTGGATATCTGCCTTTCATTTTTTCTGTATCTATGAAGGCACTTGACTGTTAACCAGCTGGCTGGCGGTTCAAACCCACCAGCCACTTCTCGGAAGGAAGATGGGGCAATCTACTTCCGTAGTGATACTGCCTCGGAAACCCAAGGAGGGTGCGCTATGGGTTGGGTCCGACTTGACGGCACATAACAACAACAACAACAACATGATATGCCATCAAGTTGATTCTAATTCATAGTGACCCACACTTGTGTTTCCAAGGCTGTAAATCTTTACAGAAGCACACTGCCTCATCTTTCTTCCAGGAAGCAGCTGGTGGGTTCAAACCACCAACCTTTTGGTTAACAGCTAAATGCCTTAACCACTACACCACCAGAGCTCGGGTCATGTCTGACTTGACGGCACATAACAACAAACTACAAATGATATGCCAGATACAGTATTAGTTGAAAAGGGCAAAAAGATGAACAAGATTTGGTTTCTATTCTCATTGTATAGAGGGTGAATACCATATCCTCACTACATTGTCACAAGGGCTGGGAATAAGAGCAAATAGCTCCAATTTGGGGGAGGGGAGGTGGTCAAATCAGTTGTTACTGAAAAAGTGATATTACACCTTAGGCTTGAAGAAATAAATTGAAGTTTACTTGACAGATGAGAATGGAAGGTACTTTTAACTGAAGGAACAGCATGGGCAAAGGCTCAGAGGTATTGAAAAGCCAGACAGAGAACTACAGGCAGATCTGTATGACAGACTTGCGGGAATGCAAGTCCAGCATCACCCAGAGGTTTCAGACTCTGTCTGAAAGAAAACTACCAGGGTCAGGTCACATCACTGCTTTGTTCAATCCAACAGGGCATAAAGGGACAAGAACATTTAAGGTTTCCAGTGAGTCACATGTAAATGACTGTCCAGAGGCTACTTCAAGGTGCTCCCACAGTGAGTGAGAGTGATAAGCTAACATGGTCGCAGTTCTCCTTCTGATGCCATCCCAGCTTTGTGGCCTTGGATTGAATTTTTCCAAGCTTCTCCTGTGGGGCCTGAAAGATCTTTTAACCAGAAGCCTTTAGTATGGAGATTGACATGTCCCATGCTGAGCCCTAATGCCTCCAGGTAGATCTTTTAACCAGAAGCCTTTAGTATGGAGATTGACACATCCATGCTGAGCCCTAATGCCTGTAGTATAGAGATTAAAACGTCCCATGCCTCAGAGCCTTTTATCAGAAATCTGCATGGCTCCAAAAAGCCTCTCGCCTACCTTTGAAGGCTCCCAGGGCTCTTACCTCCCAGATATCAAAGAGACCCGCCGGGCACCAAAAAATCTCTCACTCACCTTTGAAACCGGGGGATTCCAACATACCCCCAATTTCCCAAACCCCTGTCCTAAAAACCAAATTATCTACTCCACCCCATATTCTTCTATAAATATGTTTTAATGTAAGAGCATGAGGTCTTTTGCTCAAGCCACTGATTTGGTGAAAGCAAGGACCCTAACTTAAGTTAGCTGATAAACTTTCCTTTTGCTTTTGCATTGTCGTGTGTTGGCAAATTTCCTTGCGCCGAACAACTCCTTCATAACCTGGGCACAACACTCCTACCTAGTGTTACAAGAGACAAGGCCTCTTCCTGCACATCAGGAACAGATAAGCCTGTGGCTGTTGAGTAATGTATCAAAGAAGATCACTACCCTGCTTTCAGAGGCCCAGTCCATGCAGGGTAATGCAGGTTAACTGCAAGGAACCCAGTGTCCACCCTTTATCCCATGACTTGGCACCTCCTGCACTGATTAGTTCCAGGGAGATGTAGGTACTCACCAGGGCATGGCCTGTTTTTTCTCAGCTGTTGGTTGGCTGTCCCCTCTCTTCATGCCAGTAGAAGACAGGGAGACAAAGAAAGGGCTCCTGTGCTCCTGGTGAACCAGACTCTTCTTCTTCTTCTTCTTTTTTTTTTTTTGTTGTTATGTGCTATCAAGTCAGACCTGACTCATAGCGACCCCTCCTTGGGTTTCCGAGGCAGTGTCACTGCGGAAGTAGATTACCCCATCTTCCTTCCAAGGAGTGGCTGGTGGGTTTGAACCTCCAACCTCTGGTTAGCAGTCAAGTGCCTTAGGCATTATGCTACCAGAGCTCCTTTTCCCATTTGTAGAGAAACATCCCCTTTAAATGTCAGGCAGGCAGATGGTCAAGTATTTGTGAAGAATCTCAGAGCTAGGCACTGAGACTTCAGGTAGACATGGATGCTGTCCATGTTGGAAAATTTAATCAGGAAGCAGACATTAAAGAAGTAGTTGTCATCAAAGAGAAGGTGTTGGTGGTTTAGTGGCAGAGTTCTCCCTTTCCGTGTGGGAGACCTGGGTTCAATTCCTTGCCAATACATCCTAGTAAAGCCACCATCTGTTTGTTACTAGATGCTTTCATGTTGCTGTGATGAACAGTTTCAGTAGAACTTCCAAATGAAGAAAAGCTAGGAAGAAAGTCCTGGTGACTTACTTCTGAAAATCAGCCAATGAAATCTCTATGGCTCACAACAGTCCAATCCTGTTGTGACCACAACAGTCCAATCCGTTTGTGCAGAGGGATGCCACAAATTGGCAGCCAGCTCTACGGCAGCTAACAACAGTCACCAAAGTGGTGACTACCTCAAGTGCCTGTTGCCATAGGAACACACAACAGGAGGACCTAAATATGGAGTGGAGCTTAGGGAGAGGTTACACTGAGGAAGTGACTATTTAAGTTGACAATGGGAAAAGCAAGAGTTATCTAGGCAAAGGGGAGTGAGGAAGAGCCTTCTAAGCAGAGGAAATGTGCAAAGACTGCAGTGGGAAAAGGTATGTTTTTTGAAGTAAAGATTTTGTATGAGCTTTGGAGAAAACTCATTAACACTAATATGTAGTGAGCACCCCCTAGGACCAAACAGCATGCTAAGCATTTTGCATACATTATCTAGTGGACTCCTCCTAAGGCCCTGTGAGGTTTTGTTTCCCTGAGGGTAGGGCTATGCTGGTCTTGTCCTCACTGACACCATTGTAAAGCAACACGTGGTGGATAGTTGTCCAGTGCCGTGGAGTGAATTCTGACCCATTGCATCCCTATAGAATGGAGTAGAAGTGCCCCAGAGGGTTTCTTAGGCTGTAAGCTTTATGGAAGCAGATTGCCAATTCTTTTCTCCCATGGAGTTGTTGTTGTTGTTATGTGCCCTCCACTCAGCCCGACTCATAGCCACCCCTCCTTAGGTTTCCGAGGTGGTATCACTACGGAAGTAGATTGCCTAACCTTCCTTCCGAGGAGTGGCTGGTGGTTCAAACCCACCAGCCTTCTGGTGAGCAGTCAAGTGCCTTAGGCACT
>NW_006922069.1:705239-707206 GCF_000298275.1 Orycteropus afer afer | reverse complement strand
CCCCTCCTTGGGTTTCCAAGGCAGTATCACTACGGAAGTAGGATTGCCCAACCTTCCTTCTGAGGAGTGGCTGGTGGTTTTGAACCGCCAGCCTTCTGGTGAGCAGTCAAGTGCCTTAGGCACTATGCTACCAGAGCTTCTCTTGGAGTAGCTAGTGGGTTCTAATCTCCGACCTTAAGGTTAGTAGCTGGGTACTTAACCATGTGCCACCAGAGCTCCTTTGGGAATGCACCCATTATTTTTAGAATAAAGCTCACATTTACAGGAGAAGAAACTGAAGCTTAGAGAGGTAAGTTTGCTCAGTGGTTACCAGTGAAAATAGATCCTTGACCCAGGTTGGAGGTGAGGGCCACCCCAGACACCAGATGGCAGTCCTGCTCTGTCCAGAATAACAGTCTTGCCTTCTCTTCCTCCAGGTACAGCAGAGCCCTCCCTATTCCTGGAGGAGTCTTGGGCTGAGCACCAGAGAGCAGAAGAAGCGCCCAGTACAGCCAGCTGCAGGAGCATCTACAACATGACAGGGGAGCCTCAGGGGCACACAATCTGTTCTGAGAGTGGGCACCCAGGTGGAGTTGTAGTCAAAGGCCAGGCAGGAGCCAATACTGTTCAGTGTACCCAAGCTTAGAGGTTTATATCTCCAACTGAGAGCCTGTTAGCTGACCAGAAACCCAGGCCCGGGTCCCCATGGTGGTGGTGGTGGTGGGGGAGGTGGGCGGAGAATTTAAAACCCTGAGGCGTCTGTTTGGTTCAGGTCAAATTCTGGGCTGGATGCCAGTAGTGATGGGTTAGCCTCAGATTTCAAGTTTGGCTTTAAAACCCAAGTACTTCACAGGTCACCTTTTTACCTGTGCAACCTCAGGACACTTCTACTTGCTGAGAACTGTAAGCTGAGTATCACAAAGGTGCTCCTGGGGTTTTTCCTAGCTGCCCTGGTTTAGCTTCCCTTCATTGTGTATACCTGGCTCTCTCTGACTGAGGGTGGGCAACGTCTTTGCAGAAGAGCCCTTGAAAATAATTACATCCTCCTTCATTTGCTATTCTGCTTTATCTTCTTTGGTGAATAAAATTGGCTTGTTCATATGTCATAAAAGTGAATCATTTCAAAAGCTGGAAACGAAAATGTATGACATGCTCAAGCTCTTAAGAAAATTACTCATTATGAACCCTGATCAACACATCCCACACACTGAGCATTTTGGGTGGTGGAGCTGGAAGAACTTACAAACCCACCCTGTTGTTAGGCTCTGTTAGGCTGGAGATATCCTGCGCATGTGACATAAGGCAGGTCACACAGGAAATGGCAGCTTCACCAGGGCTGGTGCTGAAGCCTGGATGTCACAGGAACTGATTATCTGTCCTGCAGTGAGAAAGCTTCCAGCTAGCTTCCTGGGTGTCCACAAATTCCCTGAGCATTCTAATGCTCTGGTGCCAAGGGCTACAGCTCACCCTGAGAAGTGTATTAATTTCCAGAGTGTCCTTTCAGTCATCAGCTCAATCGGGATTTTCGCTTGTTATCTGAGAAGGCAGCACCCACACCATTTGGCTCCTTTCCAGCCTTGCCAAAAAAAGAGAGAGAGAGAGAAAGCCCTTTGGGCATTCTCTGCTAAACTGGAGGTATTAGACTCACCATCAAATGGAAAAAAAAAAAAAAAAAAGTAGAAGCATTTCTTTCATCTAGAAGAAAATTCAAAGCAGCTACAAGCATTTCCTGGGTTATGAATGTCCCATTTCCGTACAACCTGTAGTTACAAATCATCCTCTGTAAAGCCTCTGTAAAGCCTATTATACTAAAAATTCGGGGCACTTAAATACATTTGGGGCTCATAATAACTAACAAATGGGTGATATTTTGCAAAGTGGATCAAAACATTATTATTGTTAAAGATATGTTAGTGCATCTAGAAGTCTTTCTCTTTTTTTTTTTTTCTCACTGAGTCTTGTATACCCTAGTACTATGATCCTGAGTC
>NW_006922069.1:680934-704784 GCF_000298275.1 Orycteropus afer afer | reverse complement strand
ATTTGACTAACTGACTATGAACTGTACCTAACTCTTCTCACTTACATACAAATTTGATTTAAAAACAGATTTAGGAATGGAAGTAGGTCATAATCCGGGGACTGCCTGTAACAGGATTGTGCAAAGTCACAGAAAGTTGCTTGGTAAATCATCTTCCTTTCATTAGCCGGGCTCGGTGAGGGGATGGGGAGAGTAGAAGGGATCTGCGACTTGCAATCCCACTGTGTGAGTGTGCCTAGGACACTACTGTGCCACATGCCTTCAAGGGCCAGCATTTTGAAGAACCCACAGGGGAAATGCCAAGTAAGCCAGTGCTATGAAGTCGTGGATTCTTAGACCCTGGATGCAAGCTTTATCTGTGTTTAGCAGTGTGCTCAGCTAGAAAGCAAATCCAGGGAGACATCATTATCTGGGGGAACACGACTTCTTATCTGCAACATGGCATGAATTCTGTAAGGGTAGAGGAACTCACTCTCCAAAACATTTAAATCAGCCATGGAAGAACAAATTCAGCCTCAACTGTGATTGGTAGTCATTTTGCAAGTCTAAAATGTCTGCTGTTGTTGTTGTTGTTATGTGCCGTCGAGTCAAACCCGACTCACAGCGACCCCTCCTTGGGTTTCCGAGGCAGTATCACTACGGAAGTAAGACTGCCCAACCTTCCTTCTGAGGAGTGGCTGGTGGGTTTGAACCGCCAGCCGTCTGGTTAGCAGGCAAGTGTCTTAGCCACTATGCTAGTATCCTATAATAAAGCAGGACTCTCAGGGTGTTGAACTGGATACTTCAATTCTGTAGTCAAACCCGAACTAACTGGGAGTCTTATTTGCAACTTGAAACAAAGAAAACAAAATAGTTACTCTTTTGTTAACATGACAGGGTCTTTGCTCAACATCACACACAGGGTAGAAGTCCTACATGACACCCCATTCTTCTAATGAGCAAATGACAAATATGCTTACAGATTTATTAAAAGAATGCATGTTTAAAAATAACCATGATGTTTAAAAATAAACTTGTTTTTCAGATGAAATTATATTTGTATACAGGAAATTTAAAACTTGGTGTGTGTATCCCTTATCTAGAGTCTTAAGAGTCATCACATTATAAAGAAAAGAATACTGGATTCAATGACAAAAACCTAGACTGTACTCACAGTCCTGCCACTTACTAGCATTATAACCTTGGCGGTGTGCACTGTATAAAAAGCAGAGATTTGGGGCTACAGAGTTCCCAGTTCAAAACCTGGTTCTGTCACATACAAACTACATAATCTAACATACAATTTAGTATTTAATTTAACCTGTATGAACCTATTTCTTCATCTAGAAAGTGGAAACCAAACCAAACCACACTGCCGTTGAGTCGGATCCGACTCCTAGCAACTCCTCCTTGGGTTTCTGGGGTGGTATCACCATGGAAGTAGATTGCCCAACCTTCCTTCCGAGGAGTGGCTGGTGGGTTTGAACCACCAGCCTTCTGGTTAGCAGTCGGATGCCTTAGGCACTACGTCACTAGAGCTCCTCTAGAAAGTGGAGATACTTACTAGTTTTAAGCATTACTGATGCTCATAAAGCCTGTGGCAGGTGCTTAAGTAGTTCTCAAAAATGGTAACCAATGGGTGATGCAAATGGTTTGTGCTTTAGCACTAACTAAAAGGTTGGAGGTTTGAATCCACCTAGTGACACCTTGGAAGGCCTGGTGATCTACTTCTGAAAAACCAGCTACTGACAACTTATGGAGCACAGTTCTACTATGCCGCCTGAGTCAGAACGGACTTGATGAACGGGCTTTCCTTCAGAGCCTCGTTTCCTTATGTGTTAAATGGGCACATGAGCCTACATTGTCCAGGAAGGGGGCTACAATTTGCATCCTTCTGCTCAGCAGAACAGATATCACAAGCCCAGCAAATTTTCCTCAGTCCTCTTCAATGAAGACTGAATCAATTCTCCTTCACTTTGCTACTTCTTCAGGCTTTCATTTTTCACAGAGTAACAGCCTGTGACTTGCTCAATCTATTATGAAGAGGGTGGCTTGATCACCTAGGAAAGCGTGACTGAGAACTGCTCTTTTCTCCTTACAATGACCAGAGTAGTTCTGTGTGTGGTGTGATAGAAGCAACAAGGGGAGGATGTGAACCCAGCGCAAGTTCAGGGAGAGACTAGAAGGAAACTCCCTTCCCACAGCTGGAGTTTGGTCCCCCCTAGCGGTGTAGTTTCAGAAACACCAGGAAGGAAACTTTTCTACCTACTCCTTAATGACTGAGAATCATTTCAATTACCATTTTGGTGTGAAAAGCTCTTTCAAGGGAGAAAGAGTCTTTCACACCAAAGTGGTAATTTGCTGATTGTGGTTTAGAAGAAAATAGTGATGACTGTATCCTTGAGCCACACTAAGCTGAACTAAAGGTAAGTGCTATTCATCAGTGGCCTGGGGCACTTATTTACAAGGGGCACCAAAACTTCATTGGGACAACTGGAAATATGGAGGCAGCTAACTCAGGGTTCCACATGCAATTTTCTTGGGTTACCACTGAACTAGAAATTGGCTTCACTGCCATTCAGCACATTTAATAAGTTTCTTATTCTGAATTTGAAACTGTGACAAGAAATCACCTTCTGAGAAGGAAGAATCTTGATAAGGAAGAATCTTGATAAATGACATTAATTATGGTGAATACAAATGAAAACATCATTGTTTATATGTTGTTTTTTGGTGCCATTGAGTCAGTTCTGACTCATAGCAACCCTATGTACATCAGAATTAAACACTGCCCAGTCCTCCACCATCCTAACAATTGATATGCTTGAGCCCATTGTTGCTGCCACAGTATCAACCCATCTCATTGAGGGTTTTCTTCTTTGTCACTGACCCTCTACTTTACCAAGCATGATGTCCTTCTCCAGGAACTTGTCCCTTTGACAATATGACCGAAGTACGTGAGAAGAAGTCTCACCATCATCACTTCTAAGCAGCATTCTGGCAGTACTTCTTCTAAGTTAGATTTGTTAATTCTTCTGGAAGTCCACTGTTGTTATGTGCCATTGAGTTGGGACCCAACTCATAGTGACCCCTTCCTGGGTTTCTGAGGCAGTATCACTATGGAAGTAGATTGCCCTATCTTTCTTCAGAGGAGTGGCTGGTGGATTTGAACCACCAGCCTTCTGGTTAACAGTCAAGTGCCTTAGGCACTATGCTACCAGAGCTCCTCTGGAAGTCCATAGTATATTCAATATTCATGGCCAACACCATAACTCAATGGCATCAATTCTTCTTTGGTCTTCCTTATTCATTGTCCAGCTTTGGCATGCACAGGAGGTGATTGAAAATACAGTGGCTTGTGTTGGGCACACCTTAGTCTTCAAAGTGTCATCTTTGCTCTTTAACACTTCAAGGACATCTTTTGCAGCAGATTTGCCCTATGGAATATGTGGTTTGATTTCTTGACTGCTGCTTCCATGGGTGTTGATTATGGATCCAAGTAAAATGAAATCCTTGACAACTTCATTCTTTTCTGTATTTATATTGATGTTGCTTATTGGTCCAGTTGTGAGGATTTTGTTTTCTTTATGCTAAGGTGTAATCCATACTAAAGGCTATAGCCTTTGACATTCATCATTAAGTGCTTCAACTCTTTGCTTTCAGCAGGCAAGGTTGTGTCATCTACATATCACAGGTTGCTAATGAGTCTTTCTCCAATTCTGATGCCACATTCTTCTTCATATATCCCAGCTTCTTGGATTATTTGCTCAGCATTTACATTGAATATGTGTGGTGAAAGGATACACCCCTGAGCACAACATTTCTGATTTTAAACCATGCAGACTCTCCAAGGGGGGGAAAAAAGTATACAGAGCATTCTATATGTGTGTGATATTAATGATATTCTGATAATTTCTGCATTCTGTTTCATCTGTTCTTTGGAATGGGCACAAATATGGATCTCTTCCAGTCATTTTGCAGGGTAACTGACTTCCAAATTTCTTGGCATTAATTGGTGAGCACCTCTTATGGTGCATCAGTTGGTATCATGTCAATTCCTGGAGACTTGCTTTTTGCCAATGTCTTCAGTGCAGCTTGGACTTCTTCCTTCAGTACCATTGGTTCTTGATTATATGCTACCTCCTGAAATCATTCAACATTGACTAATTCTTTTTGGTGACTCATCCATCTTCTTTTGATGCCTCCTGTGTCAATCAATATTTTGTCCCTAGAATCCTTCAATATTGCAACCCAAGGCTTGACACTGGGTAGAAGTGGGCTAAGAAGTGAAGTGTCTGTGAGGAAATGGGGTTTTCAAGGAGGCTTGGTGTTAATGGAAAGCAGAGAGAAGCTGTGATGGCTCAGGAGGTAGAGAATGTAAGAAAAGATTTTTTTTAGTGTTATTTTCCCAAGAGAAAGAACTTGGAGTTATTTCCTTACTAATGGGTATCACTGAGCAGGCATGCTTCTATTTTTTTTTTTATATCTCAGCAGCGAAGGGAGGTAGAGAGTAAAAAATTATGTGGGTTGAGCCCCACATAAATATTACCAAATTAACACACACACACACACACACACACACAAAGCAGCTGCTGTTGAGTCCATTCTGACTCATGTCACTCTCACGTGTGTCACAGCAGACAACAGAAGGAAACATTGTGTTATGGATAACAGAATGAACCATTGCTCTATTTGGTGCCATCCTCATAATTGTGCTATGCTTGAGCCCACTGTTGTAGCCACTTGTCAATCCATCTTGTTAAGGGTCTTCCTTTTTTTTTTTGCAGACCCTCTGCTTTACCAAGGATGATGTCCTTCTTTAGGCACTTGTTGTTGTTGTTATGTGCCATTGAGTCGGACCCGACTCATAGCGACGAGTCCCCCACAAAACATGACCAAAGTACTTCTAAGGAACCTTCTAGGTGTACTTCTTTGAAGATAGATTTGTTCATATTTCTGGCAGTCCATGGTATATTCAATATTCTTCATCAACACCATGATTCAAATGCATTAATTCTTCAGTTTTCCATACTCATTGTTCAGCTTTCACATGCATTGAGACAACTGAATATATGACTTGGATAGGTGGTGGGAGCTCTGGAGGCATAGTGCCTAAGACATTTGGTTGCTAACCAGAAGGCTGGTGGTTCAAACTCACCAGCCACTCCTTGCAAGGAAGATTGGGCAATCTACTTCCGTAGAGATACTTCCTCAGAAACCCAAGGAGGGGTTGCTATGAGTTGAGATCAACTCAATGGCAGTGAGTTTGGTTTGGCTTTGGTTTTGGGTAGGTGCTCCTTAGTGTTCAAAGTAACATCTCTGCTTTGAGGTTTGAGGTCTTTGTGACCTTTGGCTTACTTTTCTCTGGATCTCAGAGGAAGTTGGAACAAAGATCCCAGAGGAGAAGGGAGCAGAAACCAGTGAACTACCACAGCTGTAGAGGATCAAATTCTTCCCTGAACATCACCAACATGGCCAGCTGTCTCTTTACAGCCTCTTCATTCTCTGGTCCAGCTCTTTATTGCATTGTGGAAAGCAATTCTGAAATGTGGATGTGGGTACCATACTGAAGTACATGAAGCCACGATTACTGCCATACTCAGTGCTCTGCAAACTGTTGGTTACAATAGGACTCTGCCTCAAGGCACCTAGCAGTCCCTGAAAGGCTGATAATGCTTCAAATGAGGCCCCAGATTCATTTCCTTAAACATTTCTCATTGTTTCCTAAGGCACTTAGAGAGGGGTGAAAGCTTTTCCCAAAGTATCAATTTATTTCTTGTGAACAATATTGTCCATCTATCTGGCTTATTGCAATCCAACCCTTACAAACTAAAAATGCAGTTACTTGCCCTCAGAATCTGGTCCAGTATATATTGAGTTCTCTTCTTCACCAGAGAAAAATTCTGGGTATCAGTTTTCTCACATGGTCCTGAGAGTGTTTATGTGTGTTAGAGAGAGAGAGAGAGAGAGAGAGAGAGAGAGAAAGAGATAGAGAGAGAGAGAGGGGAAGAGAATTTGAGAACGTCTTCTATTCAAAAGACCCAACTATCATTCATATTTTACAAAATTACTCATTT
This sequence comes from Orycteropus afer afer, assembly GCF_000298275.1. Lineage (NCBI taxonomy): Eukaryota > Metazoa > Chordata > Mammalia > Tubulidentata > Orycteropodidae > Orycteropus > Orycteropus afer. Next base: position 698,728 of record NW_006922069.1, on the reverse strand, counting down.
TTTCTCCCTTTGCTAAATCTCCTCAGCATTTCTTGTCTTGCAATTCTTTAGCTTTTATATATTCCATCTTTTGGGGTAACAGTGAATAAGCTAAAAGTGAATACAGAAATGAGAGCCAAGAAGGGAAGAGAAAGATAAGTTGGATGACCACTATTGGAAAGATGGCCCTGTTACTAAAGCAACAGATTTCATACTCCCCTATGTATAGAGTATATATTACGATCAATCCAGGTCTTCTCAGGTGCTTGCTATTTTTGTGACAATTGTAGCATATTTGGAAAACTCATACTACTGTCATAAGAGTCACATGTAAACCTAAAACATATCCTTTAGGGAATAATTTAATAGTACAACTGTACAGGGAGGCATGGGAGGAGGAAGGGAAGAACTTTTGGAGCCTAGAGCCCTAATAAGTGAACACAGGTAAAAACTAGTGCAGCCAAGTTCTTCCAACGTTTGATCTGTTTTTATTTGCCATTTATTATAAAAATGGAATCTTTATTTTACACAAAAAGAACTTTAAAAACAGTATAGTTTGCCAAAAGCTACTGAATCTCAGGCCAAGGGATTTACCACAAAAGTGCAGATTTACATAGTAAATCTGAGGGCCAAAACCACTACAAAGTCTTACATTTTCTAGTAATTCATTACCAGAAGCAAAGATCGGTTGTATACATGTTTCCAAATATGTGACAAAGGTAAAATAACAAATGCTAGCCTTCACTGTGATGCTAACAAAAGATGCTAACAAAATCTCTACTCAAAATTGGCCCATTACTCCATAGAGTGAAACACTTGAGGAATTTAAAAAATCCTCATAAGCTTTTTTATGTTTATATGCAACACATATTATACACAAACACATCCACTCTAATTCTATACTTCTTTACATTTTGAAAATTGTACCATCTCTGTTAGAGATAATATACAACATGCAGAAGGCATTAATAATTGTTTTTCTCAGGAGTAGCGTATACAAGTCAAGTGTAAATATGAATTAAGTTTCATGGGAAGAGGTTTTGACTCAGTATTTTGGCTCACGTATTGTGTTAACTCTTAGTATTGATGATACTGTCCAAAAAAAAAAAAAAAATTGTTGAAGAGAATGCAGTCCATTACCAAAGGTACTTAGATAGCTCCCAATGGATGCAGAAATGACAAGGTATGGGAAGAACTAACTAAAAAAGAGAATAAATAATTATATGTAGGGTTTTTTTTAAACAGTTATTGGTTTATACCATTTTGTGTATATAAAGTCTTTATAATACAAACCAAGATGCAAAGTAACTCTTCTCCTTCCCCACCAGCCTTTGTCTTGTCTCCAGAAAGAAAGAAACACAGATTCCGATGCAATGTACAGTTATTGAAAACAAAGTCACTTATTTTCTTATGCCTCTGGTAGGGAGAAAGGAACACAGGATCCGCTCTAGATACTGCAGAGATGGGCAAAGTAGAACTACTCAGCTGGGAATAATTATAGGCTTTCTGGCTTTTCTCCAAACAAATACATTCTCAAGTATCACTGCAAGTCCTTTAGCACAAATATACTGTTACTACACAAGTGCTGGTCAAAGTAATGTAGAAAGTGGCTGAGTGAAGGAAAACACATCATCTCATATTAGTAGGACCATGCTAAGAGATGTAAAGATGGAACATTTTCCTAAAAAGACAGGGAAATAAATCTATAAATTCATAGAATAATTGTTTGATCATTTTAATGGTTTCTGAACCAATCAAGATTATGCAGTATTTTAATTAAACATCCAAAATTCGAATCAGGAAACACTTGAAGCACAGAAACATTTTCAGCTTCAAACAATAATATAAGCCAACAGATCACTGCTGCTCACCACAGCACTCACAGCAGTGCTGTGCCACAGCGTGGAGACCCTCACGATCTCCATCTTGACCCTGTTTAACATAAACGTTCGTTAAGTGACAGGGAAATGTGATGACATCTGGGAGAGGAGGGAAAATACAGATCGAGGGTGAAGGATGGAAGTAAAGTATCTATGTGCCACACAGGTGTACCCTAATGTAGATTAAGGAAAAAGCACTACAGCTTTACCAGGAATGCTTGGAACAAACATGTAAGTTCTCAAACTAAGACTGAGCATTCACTTTTACTTTTAAAGGCTATCGTTAAGGGAACAGAACAATGATTACAATACAGAATTAATATTCTAGCAAAAACCTACAACCTATTACAACTTTAGAAAAAAATAATACTAAACTATCATAAGCTAATATGTTACATTTTGCATACATAGGGGATCCGAGTGTTTTTCTGTGTGTAAATAAAATGAACCAATGCTATCGCTAGTATAAGTCATAACCTTTTGCTCTGAATAACATCTACATTTATTTTGCGGAAATGCACCATGCATTCTTGGAAACAAATGGTAACTAAAGTATAATAATGATAATTTAACAAAATTCATTTTCTCCACTTAAAATTCTCTTAAATGAAATAAAGATATGTTCCAGAAGTGCAGTCAAGGTAGTTTTAACAACAAATTTTGTATGTCAAATGGTAGTCTCTAGAGTTTATTTGTCAGTGTTACATCCTTGTAAAAGCTACCTAAACACTGTTATATAAGATTACAAAATAAATAAATAAAAAGAAAAAAATTTACATATCAACTATGGCATCAGAACAACAGTTGCACCAGTAACTATACCCTAGTGTATGAGAAGCAGTTTACGATATTCATGATTGATTCTGCTAGTAAATTGCTTCCTGAAATTTAGAGAGATGGTAAAGAAGACTTAGCCAATGATTTTTGCTGATAAACCTGGTCATTAAGTTCTAGTTTGTTAGGTGAATAGTAGCAAATCTGAATTTCATATTTTGAAAACTCTTCCTTAAAGGAGAGGGTGGGATTTTTCTTACAAATCATGGCTACTTATTGTTTTTTTAAAAAAAAAAAAGACCTTGCCATGTATTATGTTATATCCGAAACTTAAGATAATGTTACCCAATACTGGAATCAGAACACAGGGCAATTCTACTGTGAAATAAACATGAACAGTAAAATGACTATCAACACAAGAAAAAAGCCCAAAACAACAAAAAAACCCTGGATATAGTCAGAATCTGTTTTCTGAAGTCCTGGAAGAAAATTTCATCAGTTAAGCCTTGTTCCCTGAGAACTTGAATGTTCTGACTAAAGGCAAGTTTTGGTAAAAATAAATTTTTACACTGTTTCTTCCCATTCAGAATAAATATTCACTAGCTTTTTGATGTTCTACATTCTTTATAGCTAATATTAATCAAATTTTATTTGACGGGACCAAACAATTCTTTTCTCTGAACTTCAGTCTGTGGAATGTGGCTGGTGATTGTGTCCCACTACATTTTGCCATAACTTGAAAGGGTTACTTTCATCTTTGTGCATGAAAACCAAAATACTCACTGCCGTCGAGTTGAATCCAACTCATAGCGACCCCTTCCTTGGGTTTCTGAGGTGGTACCTCTACAGAAGTAGAATCCCCAGTCTTCCTTCCGAGGAGTGGTTGGTGGGTTTGACCCACCAGCCTTGTGGTTAGCAGTCAAATGCCTTAGGCACTACACCATTAGAGCTCCTTTCTGGAACAGGCAAAGTAAAAATAAAACATACACCACACACTAAAATTCCATGTTTATAGTATTCTTCATCCACAGTATTTTCCAGTTTTGTCTAAGTGCAATTAAAAATTGTCTAATATTTGTCTAGATTACTTCAATATTACATCTAAAAATGAAGTGGCATCATAACGCCTAGATCCATTAGGGAAAAACACATTAAAAATGTACATTTCCCAAAAATGAGTCAGTCGACTTTATTCATTTTACAATACCCGTGATAATAAAAGGCCAAACACAATGCTCTTTGTGAAAAGGAGCAAAATGTATTCCAGAAGAGTGAGACAACAGCATGGGATGAATTTCAGTGTTAAACGGATCTAACTCTTTGTGAGCTTTGAGAACTCATAATAATCGCTGAATAGGTGCTGAGTGTTTTACATTATAATCATATCTGGAGATCATGCAGATGGAGCTAAGAAAAGTATTTCCCTTTAACTCTTACTAAATTTCTACAAAGTATTTTAGAATCAGTTTTGAAAATCCCAATCTGTATCTCTCCCCTCCGTCACAGTTTTTGTAAGTAATTAAGAATTGAATTGTACCCGTACGATAGCATAACGACTGGAGAAGAGAGAGGGAGATGATGGGGCCATTTTCTCACAAGGAACCCCCAGTAGTTTTGTGCATGGAACACAAGGGTTTTGTTAACCAGATGTAATTAGTTGCAGAGTAGAAAAACATTTTGGAGCTGAATGCACATAAACATGAGAATATTAAGCGGCCAAACCCAAGTACATTAAAAAGTAAATTTTTAAAGAAATGCATATGTTCTCTGTACCTAACAAAAATTATTCTCACAGATGTTGAATCCAAGGTTATACAACAGAACATATTTAATGTTTTACATTTAATACAAAAAGTCGTAGCAAATAAAAAAGGCTTTGATGGGAGACAAGAAGAAATTGTAGAGAATATATTGTTTTTCAGGATGCCCCCGAGGGTGAAATCTAAGTACCCTGCTCTTGTTCTATGCAAAGGCCAAAGGCAGTTGTTCAACACCACTGCTGTTAAGAGAAAACTAGATTAAGGAAGTCAAGCAAGCTGGGAAAGGAAGTAAAAATTATGTCAAAAAATTCTGCAAACACCCTGCCTTAAAAAAGAAAAAAAAGAAAAAGAACATTAATGAAGGCAGTGGTGAGTATATATCATGGAAATTTATATTGATGAGTTTATGATCTTGGTCATAAATATCAAAATAGGAAGGCAGTTAAAACAAGTGTGCAAATAAGTAATGAACTAGGAGAGGGAGAGGAAAGGAACACCTACACTACCTTCAACATAAAAAATTGCAAGGTAGGGTTGAATAATTTCATTCCACTCTTGATCTGACTTTCTTGCACCACCTCCATTAGTTAAAGATCAACTCCTCACAAAACTGCAACTCAGTGCTAACACTTTTTAGCTGTTTAATTTATGGCTAGACACTAAATGGCTATAATAAGACATTTGGATATGGTTAGTTGTAATCATCACCCACTTTTCATCCTTACAATTTAGGAAATTTTACTTCTCATTTAAACCTCTGGAAGTATATTTTAAAGATGACTTTGAGACACTGTGTCTCTTCTCTCTACGTCAACATTTATCTAAGCACGTCTGCAAGCGTTCTGTTACAGGGAAAGGCAGAGTGTTAAGCAAATTCTCTTCGACGATCAGACAGCTCCGTTTCAGGGACTGACAGCCTTCCAGCTCAGGAGGAAGTGTTTCCAGGTAATTCCCAGTGAGCTCCAGATGGGTAAGGTTCGATAGCTCACCCACGTGAGGGGACAAACTCATGAGGCTGTTTTTCCCCAATAGTAAACACTGCAGCTTTTTGCATTGAAACAGCCCATCTGGTAGCATCTCAATCTGGAAAAGGAAAAAAGAAGGCAGTAAAACTCGTTTTTCATGCTCTATGATAATACACCCACAGAAGCAAGACTGGGCAATCTACTTCCATTAAAGATTTATGGCCTTGGAAACCCAGTGGGGGTCGTTATGACTCGGAATGGAATGGACAGCAGTGGGTTTATGATAATACATATAGGAGTTCTGGTGGCACAGCCAATAAGGCATTTTGGCTGCTAAGCAGAAGGTCAGTGGTTCAAACCCACTAGCTGCTCTGTGGAAGGAGGATGGGGTGATCTACTTCCGCAAAGCTTTGTAGCCTCAGAAACGCAACAGAGGTTGCTATGAGTCAGAATTGACTTGATGGCAGTGAGGGTTTTTTTTTTTTTAATGATAATACATTTATTTATTAACACCCCTATCTCATTCCAAAAACATTTCTGGAGGTTTAACAATCAGCCATTGAAAACTATGGAGCAGAGTTCTACTCTGAGCTACACACAGGTCACCATGAGTCAGAACTGGAGCTAGGACTGAGGTTATTAGCACAAGTGTGCATCATGAACTTCTCAACTTTTGCTACACAAGAGTGGGCAACAAATTTGGCTCTACACATTCTTTTATTTCTTAAAGAAAACATAACTGGATACATACTCATTGTCCCTGTGGTAGTTAAATTTGTATGTTAACTTGGCTGGGCCTGGTTGAGTGGTTGGGCAGCTGGTGGTAGTTATTCCCCAAGATGAGACTGGCAATCAACTCAATGGTGGGATCTACCACAAGCAGCTGAGGAGCTACCTTTGGGAGGTGGTCTGCTTCCTGTATATAAGGAGAAGCCTTGGGGATAGTCTCTAGCCTATGGCACGCTTGGACCCTGCATGTAGCTGTGTCATTGTTCAGCAGCTTGCCATGCTCTGCCTACCTTGGGACTTAGAATGGACTTAAATTAATGGCTTGCTGTGTGGTTTGGTAACACCGGGACTGTGTCTTTTTACATGTCAGCCTTGGGCTTGGGCTGCCGCCAGCTGCTGTCTGAGTTAAGAAATGCCTCTAGCTCCAGTGGGCTGGGAGCAGAGGCAGAGCTAGACCCCAAGGTTGAGGGGCTTTCACCCAGCCCCTAGAGCCTGGCACTTGGAACTTGGACTTAAAGCCTCCAAACTGTGAGAGAATAAACTCTTGTTTGTTAAGGCCATCCCATTTGTGGTATATTCCTGTCAGAGTGGCACTAGGTACCCAGAACAGTCCCCAAGATAAAAAACAAACCTGCAACTCAGAAGAATCTCAATTATTCCTGAGTCCTAGATCAGAACTATATTGCTCTCCAGAGTCTGCATAAGGAGTTCACTATGTAATTTAACTAGCAACATCATCAAAAACATCCTGAAAATTGACACTAACATGTCTATTTCTTACAGTGTTTCTCAATATAGGCTAAAAACTCTATTTTAAAAACAAAACAAAGCAAATCTGCAGAAGTAGAGACCAGATGTGATGATATGTACACATACATTCCACTCCCTTGTATTCTCACACATCTGAGTACTTATCCTCTTCTTGTTCTCTGGCACTTTCATTAAATAATTCATATACAAGGAAATAATTTTAAGTATGATAAATAGCCTCCAGTTATACCAACCTTAAGGAGATGCTCAATGGAACTGCTCCTATGTGTGATGGGTAGGCTGCACGTGCATTTCTAAGGGAGCCACAAGTATAGATATGAAAGAAGGATTATCGGGAACAACCTCCAGAGAAGAAGAGGTGGATGTGAGCAATCCCTGAGCCCTCATTCCCTCACTGAGAGGGGAGTTTGGCCTGTGGAAAAATGGACTGCACACTTCATGGCCGTGTGCCCAAGAGAGGTACCCCTCTCTCTATAGCACTCTCCATCTTTATAGAAGGGTGTGTGGGGTCATCTATGCAACTATGAAACAATGGAGGCTCCTTGGTTCAGGAAGGGGACTTGTTAGTAACAGGGAAGAATGGGGGACTTTGGCGCTCAGCTGTCCCTCTTTATATTAGGCTGATGAAGCCCCTGAGCCAGCACTCTGCTGGAAGACAGCTTCCAGGGCCATCCAGATCTTTCCTCACAAAAAGATAAAATGATCCTAAAAAAATGATCAAATTACATTTCAAAAGCTCATTATGTTGGAAATCTCCCTGTCCTCCATCATCCCAAACATACTCAGTGTGACATCCTTGAAAATAAACATAATTATCTCTATTGCTAAGGCAGTATTCAGTGTAGTTAACCATTATATACCAAAATACTTGTTGTTCTTGTTGTTGTTATGTGCCGTGGAGTCGGACCTGACTCATAGCGACCCCTCCTTGGGTTTCTGAGGCAGTATCACTAGGGATAGTAGGATAGTAAGGAGCTCTGGTAGCATAGTGGCTAAAGCACTTGACTGCTAACCAGAAAGCTGGCAGTTCAAACCCACCAGCCACTCCTTGGAAGGAAGGTTGGGCAATCCTAATTCCATAGTGATACTGCCTCAGAAACCCAAGGAGGGGTCGCTATGAGTTGGGGCCGACTCGACAGCACACAACAACAACACAACTTCACTAGGGAAGTAGATTGCCCGGTCTTCCTTCCAAGGAGTGGCTGGTGGCTTTGAACCGCCAGACTTCTGGTTAGCAGTCAAGTGCCTTCAGGCACTACACTACCAAAATACTAGATATAAGCAAAGGAAAACTGTTTACCCTTTGATTTAATTTTGTTCTCAAGAATGGAGATTCAAAACCATGCATATGTAGATTTCAATATTGAGAAATGAGACAGCAAGATGAGAGAAAGGAAATGTAACCCCCTTCTAAAGCAGTCTATTCTGTCAGAGACTTCTGCAGCCGAGAGGTAGGGTCAGTGACATAAAAATGTTGTTGTTGTTATGTGCCATCGAGTCGACCTGACTCATAGTGACCCCTCCTTGGGTTTCTGAGGCAGTATCAATACAGAAGTATATTGCCCCATCTTAATTCCGAGGAGTGGCTGGTGGGTTTGAACCACCCAGCCTTCTGATTAGCACTTAGGCACTTAGGCACTATGCTATCAGACCCATAAATAGAAGAAAAATAATCAGACTTGTGCAATGTGCTCAAGGTTGAGATTGCCTGGTGTTGCATAAGCAAAGATTTAGGGCAAACTGGCTAAAAGAAGGGAAGACTTGTCTCATTTGTATTCAGTTAAAATGTGCTGAGCACTTCCTGATGTGCCAGGCTCCAAGCTAGTGCTGGGAATAAGTGCCCACAAGGCAGACGGGTCTTCACGAAACTTAATCTAATGCAGTTTCAACCTTGGCAATGTCAGTATTTTGGACCAGAGAGTTCTTGTTGTAGGGTGCTGTTCCATGCATTATAGGATCTTTAGCAGCATCACTGGCCTTCACCCACTTAATGCCAGTGATACCCCTCCTCCAGCTCTGACAAGCAAAAATGTCTCCAAGCATTGCTAATGTCTCCTTGGGGGAAAACTGCCCTGCAGTTGAGAAGCACTGGTATAATGGGCGAGAGAAACATGAAACAATTACACAGAGCATTAGTTTGTAATGGATGCTATCCACCACGTGTGTCAGTCTGCCATACTATGGTGGCTTACACATTGCCATGCTGCTGGAAGCTATGCCACTAGTATAGGCAGTCTTGGGTTATGAATGAGATCAGTATTTAAGTATGTTTTTAAATCATGTAGGTTAAGTTGGAACAGGTGCATATGGTTCTTATTTAGCCTTATTTTAGTGCAAGGAAAGGCTCAAAGCCTTTTCAGTGATTTAAAAGCTGCATGTGCAGCAAGTGAAGGTGATTGTGATGAAGAATTTGTTGCCAGTATGGGTTGGTTCAATTATTTCAAAGTGAGGGTGAATTTGCATAACATTAAGGGGCAAATGTAAGTTGTTCATAAGTTGGATGTTCGTAACCTGAGGACTTATTGTATTTCAAATACCAGCAGGGTCATCCAGGGTGGACAGGTTTCAGCAGAGCTTCCAGACTAAGACTAGGAATAAAGGCCTAGCCATCTACTTTCCAAAACTGTTGTTGTTATGTGCCGTCGAGTCGGACCCAACTCATAGCAACCCCTCCTTGGGTTTCTGAGGTGGTATCACTAGGGAAGTAGATTGCCCAACCTTCCTTCTGGGTGGGCTTGAAACGCAAGCCTTCTGATTAGCAGTCAAGTGCCTTAGGCACTATGCTACCAGAGCTCCCAAAATTAGCCAATAAAAACCTTAAGAAACACAACTGAATACTGCCTAACTCACTTGCTGTGGACATGTTCACCAAGAGGGATCAATCACTGGAGGAGGGCCAATGATGGTATGGGAGACCCTTGGTGAGACCGACTGGCACAATAGCTCTAATGATGGGCTCAATATACTGATGACCTTGAGGATACCTCAGGACCAGGCAACATTTTGTTTTGTTCTATCCTATCTAAATCTCCATGAATCAGGCTGAACTTGATGGCAGATAACAATAATGGGTGCTATGAAGAAAAGTGCTCAAAGCTGTGCTATATCAAGTAATCCTGCATCTCCCCTCCTCCCTTCTTTAATCAATTTCCAGATTCCAGCAAGTACCTTGCTTAATTGGTTTGACTTCCTAGTGAGTAAATACCCTGAAACCCGGTTCCTGTCACCCTCCTTCTGTCTATTAGCACTACCTTGTTATCTCCAAACCCTTTTTAAATCTCTGAATTTGTGATTTTAGTGACTTCTTTTCAAGTCTCTGAATTTGTGATTTTAGTGACTTCTTTGTCCTGGATAGAAAGGAGGGGATTTCAGGAGGCAAAGAGAGGAGCCTCTGGAGCTAGTTCCTCAGGCCAGAGGTTATAAGGCCCATCATGCTGCTCCTGTGAAAGTGAGACAAGGGCTGTGGTTAATAGTAACACTTCCCATGTGCCAACTGTCCATCTCAGGGGCTGTCTCTTCTGTCAGCATGCAGCTCTTGGCACAGGACCTCAGCTCACCTACACTAATTCAATTTTTCTAAAACAAGCTAGGATACTTTGTAAAAGATTAGATTTAAGACTTTCCATAAACTCAGCAATTTTATCCTGAAAATTCTACTTACAACTTTTAAAATTATTTGCCTCAATGAACACACATTTTGCCTGAGCCAGTAAATTTTATAAAAACACATAGAGAGCATTTATTTATACCTAATTCATTCAGAATGCCCTTCCTTAGACTGCAATACATAACCCAGAGAGGGAAAACAGATCCAAATGGACCACTAATTTCTTTTCAGAAATCAAAAGAAATGTTTACAGACCTACTAGGGACATAATAGAGTTCCTAATCAGAGTGCTTACTGTATTAGTTTCCTAAGACTGCTGTAACAAAGGACCACAAATTCAGTGGCTTTTCAGAATAGCCATTCATTTTCTCACAGTTCTGGAAGCTGGGAGAGCAAACTTGCGGGGGGTGGGGGGTGGCGCTTTTAGGGAGAATCTGTTCCACGCCTCTCTCTCCTACCTTCTGGAAGCTCCAGTAGTTCCTGGGTTTGCAGCTGCAATGCCACATATTCTTCCCTCTGGGTCTCTTTTCCTTTTTTATAGGACACGCCCACTCATATTGAATTAGGCTCCACCTTACTCCAATATGACCGACCTCATGTTAACCAAACTGATAACATCTTCAAAGATCATATTTTCCAAACAAGATCACATTCACAGGTACTAGGGGTTAGGACTTCAACGTATCTTTTTGGCGGATACAATTCAATACATAATAGTTACTATATAAAAAAATGGCTACATTATCACTCTATATCTTAGAATTTCCTGATAATCAACTGTCTTCAACAAAATGGACTGGAGGCCTCAGAACCAGGGTGGCTCTTTTTTATATCTACGACAGACATTAATAATTAAATGCACCTCTATTTCCCAGAAGTTGAGATCCTTCTCAATATCAGATTTTCTTATTTTTTGGCCAATGACACATGGTATCTCCAGACATGCCAACTAAATCCATAAAACCCAATCATTTCAAGAAACAAAGCTGAATATTTCCATTTCTAAGGAGTGACAAAAACAAGAGCAAGTATTGTCACATAAATGATCTTCAGAAGGAATTTCTACATTATTCACCTTCTAGCTGTAAGTCTTAGAAATACTAAAAGAAATGTGCTGAATGCTTGAGTATAGAAGCAGATATAAACTGGAGTGGTTCATAAGATCTAGGCCAACTGAAACCTATTGCCATTGATTCTAAATCACAGTGACCCTATAGGACAGAGTAGAAGTGCCCCACAGGTTTCCCAGGCTGAGTGGCTGGTGGGTTCAAACAGCCAACTGATCTTTTGGTTAGCAGCCAAAGGTTTAACCACTGCACCACCATGGCTCTTTTTGTATATCCATAGTGACCAAAATATTAATCAATTACACTATTAAACAGCATTAGTGATAAACCTCTAGACCAGTCGTTTTCAATGTGTAGTTACTAGACCAGGAGCATCATCTTCATCTGGCAACTTTTTAGAAATGCAAACTGTCAGGCTCTGCATCAGACCTACTGAATCAGAAACCCTGAGAGTTTAATAAAAAGAAAAAAAAAAAAAACCCACTGCCATTGAATCAATTGCAACTCAAAATGACCCTATCGGACAGGGCAGAACTGCCCCATAGAGTTTCCAAGGCTGTACATCTTTATGGAAGCAGACTGCCTCATCTTTCTCCAGCAGTGCAGTTGGTGGGTTCAAATCCCTACCTTTTGTTTAGCAGCCAAATGCTTTAACCACTATGCCACCAGAGCTCCCTACCCTGGGAATAGGGCATGGCAATCAGCAAAAGCTTTCAACAAGCCCTTCTGGTAATTCTGAAAGTTTGAAAACCACTGCTAGTTTAGATAAATCCTAAAGTAGTTTTAAAGCCTTAAACACTTTAAGAACTGAAGATTTCTTATTTATGTTAGAAGTGGGCTTTCACATTTGATAAAAAGCTCAGAGTTTTAAAAATCAGCATGAATGTGCTCTCATCTCCCAATTTTTTGATATTTCTCCAACAATCCATGGTTTCCCAAAGTAATGTCTGGTGATTAATATGTTTATTAGTCAATACCATGCCCATAGCTATATTTAGCATGAATATAAATTACAAAAAGTCTTCTTGTTGTTGTTGTTATGTGCTGTGGAGTCAGACCTGACTCATAGAGACCCCTCCTTGGGTTTCCGAGGCAGTATCACTACAGAAGTAGATTGCCCCATCTTCCTTCCAAGAAGTGGCTGGTGGATTTGAACCGCCACCCTTCTGGTTAGCAGTCAGGTGTCTTAGGCTCTATGCTGCCAGAGTCTAGGAGGTAATATATGTTTTGGGTGGGGTAGAAGAAAAGAGCAGTGTCCATTTTCAACTACAGGAAGGTCAGTCTCATATTTGGCAGACCTAATTTTGACAGTGGTTTTTCTTCTCATATGGACACTTCCTTTACCCTCTTTCTTGCCCTTTAGATCAATATGAAGTTTTTCTTTTCCCTCTCTCTTTGCAACCTTTTAAACTAGGAATCTACTCATTTATTTTGTTTTTTCTTGTTTCAGTGAAGTTTTCCTTTACTTGGCTCCACTATTGCAAATTATGGTTCACTTTCAAGCATGGATGCTGGGAAAAGCTTCTAAGAAGTTCTAGTGCTGCATTACAGAACCAAGCCTTTCATTTTAAATCATCTTTCTAGGCCTCCATATAGATTTCAAGTCTTTCTTACCACAATACAAAAAAGATTTGTGAATAATTCATGATCCTGGCATTTTAAATAAAATGTTCTCCTACAACAGATGTGAAAAGCTCAAGAGTTTTTATCAAACTTTCTACGTACAGAAATAAAAAGTAAGCTCTACCATAATTGGGTTTAAGTTAAAATACAAGCTTAATTCGTTTAAAATATTTTAAGCATGATGTTTATGTAGAAAATGGGAAAAGAGAATAAAGAGAACATTTTAGGACATAAGAGGATGGTAGAAGAGGCACATAGGCTACACAGACCCTCTGCAACAAAGAAACAAGAAACCAATTGAAACAGATACAGAAGATAATCCTGGAACCATGAGCTTTGAAGGGAAGGATAAAGAAGTATATTAAATACCAACTAGTAGAAGAACCTGAATGAAAACAGTGAATAAGGAGACAAATGGGGGGGGGGCTAAGGATTATCAGCTGTTTTGACAGTATGGCCAATTTGAATATTTACAAGTGGCATTCTGATCTGGGCAGCAACCTTCTTAGGTTTGCTGGCCAAGGACTGCATGGACAACTGCACTGGTCACTGATGACTAGAAAGGAAAACAGTGAAGAAGGAGACAAACAGAGCTGTGGACTGCTGGCTATTCTGAGGTACTCCCCTTGTTACTCTTATACCCCACACTCTCTTGGTAAATGGAAGTGTGCCCATCCCCAACCTCCACCCAACTTCTGGACCTTCGTCTTTCTTTCTCTTCCTGTTTTTGTTCTTCCCATTCCTTGTTTTCCTTTTTTCACTTTTCTCATTTTCTTTTTATTATTCTTTTACTCTTGCTCTTTCCTTTCATTCCCGCCTCCCCAGATATTGTGCTTTTTTTATGTTTCACTTTATCTTTTTCTTGTCTCTTTTCTTGATATGTTTTTTTAGATTTTCTTCTCCTTTATTACCTTCCCCCCCCTTTTTCTTTTGCAATTGTTCCTACTTGTTTATGCAGTTTGTGTTTTTTTGTTCTCTTGATTTTGATTTTGTTTTGGTGTTTCAATTTTTTTTTTTTTTGTATTACTGAGTAGGAGAGAGCAACCATTCTGACATGATCCAACCATATGTGCACCTCCTACAGCCCCACCCACTGAGTGAGGGCCACCACGTGCTACTGCACCAACTGACCAATGACAGACGGTGGCCAAAACCAGTCCAACTCACCCTCAACTGCTTCTCATGAACACTAACATAGATCTGTGCACACACTCTCATTCTCAATCACACCCACCAAGAAACAGGTGGTGACAGCCTAAGTGCTGCCAACTAGTGAATAGAAGGAGCAGAGTACTCTGCTCACACAGATATATCAAAATAAAACAGAGAAAAGAACAAATGTTGGGTGAATCACACCAACATATAAACACCAATTAAATATAAATAAAACAACATCACAATGTCTCAGAGACAACTGACCATCCCCGTCCACACACAGAAGCAAGATAAAACACTACAAATAAGGGACCAGGATACAGACCCAGAAAACATCCCTAAGAAGGAAGCAGCACTGGAATTCCCTGATAAAGAATTCTTAAGAATTATATTTAGGTACCTGCAATGGACTGAGAAATAGATCAAGGAAAACTGACAAAATTAAGGAAAACAAAAAAACTCTAGAACAATTTAGGAAAACAAAACAAAAACAACTGACAAAACAAACAAAAAATTAGAAATTATACAAAAACAACAAATAGAAATCCAGAAGATTAATACTAAGATTTCAGAAAGAGATAACACATTAAATGGGCAAAGGAGTAGAATCAAATCAATGGAAAAAAGAATTAATGAGACTGAAGACAAATACCTCAGTACTACTTTGTCAAGGGATCAATCAGATAAAAGACCAAAACAAAGTGAAGAAAGCCTAAGATTCATGTGAGATACCATCAAGAGGAATAATTTAAATGTAATTGGAATTCCAGAATAGGAAAAGACAAATAAAACCAGAGAAAATTGTTGATATGTTAGAAGAGAATTTCCCTAATATGATGAAAGATAAGAAGATATTCATTCAAGAAGTGAACAAACCCCAAACAAGATAGACCCCAAAAGAAAATCACCAAGGCATATTATCATCAGACTCACCAAAACCTAAGACAAAGAAAAAATCCTGAAAGCAGCATGGGAAAAAAGGAAATTTACCTACAAAGGGCAACCAATAAGACTAAGCTCTGATTTCTTGGCAGAAACTAAGCAGGCAAGAAGACAATGGGATGGTATATATAAAACTCTGAAAGAGAAAAACTGCCAACCAAGAATTATATACCCAGAGCAAGACTGTCCCTCAAATATGCTGGTGAAATTAGGACATTTCCAGATAAACAGAAATTAAGGGAATTTGTTAAAACCAGACCAACCTTACTGGAGATGCTAAAGGGAGTCTTCAGATAGGCAACCAACAACAGCAGACAATAACTGATGATTAATACACATGATGAAATAACCCAGAAACCAACACAGTTACAGAAGTATTCAAAGTAAAATAAGCTAATGAGATCAAAAACAGGGAACCATAAACATCAACTGGTAAATGAGGACAACTAAAAACCAAAAGAAGAAGAAGAAGAAGAAGAAGAAATAGTATCAGTATAGTACTTCCAAATGTGTAGGAAGTCAAAACAATGGAGAGATGGAACAGATTGTTCTAAACTTGGGAAGAAAGTTATAAATCACAATGTAACCACGAAGAAAGATAATAAGCCTTCACATCAAAATAAAAAAGAGGAGAGGCACAAATATTTTGCAAATTCTAAAATAATAGCAAAAAAGAAAATGATAACATGATTCATAAACAAAATGAGCTCAGCACAAAAAATTATATGGAGCAAAGATATCAGCAACAACATGAAAAAACACATAACAAAATGACAGCAATAAATTCATACTTGTCAATAATTACACTAAATGGAAATGGATTAAATGTACAACTCAAGAAATGGAGAGTTACAGATTGGATAAGAAACATGACCCATCAATATGCTGTCTAAAAGACACTCACCTTAGGCACACAGAAAAAACAGACTAAAAATCAAAGGTTGGAAAAAGATACATCAAGCAAATGGCCATTAAAAATAGCAGGAATGGCAATAATACTTTCTGATAAAATAGACTTTAAAACAAAAACCACCATGAGAGACATGGAAGGATATTATATAATGATTAAAGTATCAACTGAACATGGAACATAACCATAATAAATATCTATGTACCTAATGAAAGACTCAAAATACATAAATCAGACTATAACAAAATTAAAAAGACAAATAGATGACTCTATAGTAATAGGAAATTTTAATACACCTCTTTCAATGAAAGATAGAACTGGACAATAACTCAACAAAGACACATAAGAACTAAACAATACAACCAACCAAATTGACCTTACAGACATCTACAGAGCATTTCATCCCAAAACAGCACAATATACATTCTTTTCCAGCTCACATGGAACATTCTCCAGGATAGACCATATGTTAGGCCACAAAGCAACCTCAATATATTTAAAAACACTGATATACTGTAAAGCATCTTCTCAGACCATAATGCTATAAAATTAGAAATCAATAACAGGAAAATCAATGGAAAAAGAGCAACACATTGTGGCAGTTAAGGTTATATGTCAACTTAACTGGACTTGGCTTTGAGTGGCTGGGCAGTTGGTTGTAGCTATTCCCCATAATGAGAATGGTAATCAACTCCACGGTGGAATCTACTGGAGCAGCTGAGTAGCTGCTTTAGGGATGTAGTCAGATTCTAGTACATAAGGAGAAGTTTTGAGAAAAGTCTCTGCAGCTTTTTGGCATGCTTGGATTCTGCATGTAGCTGAGTTTTCATTCAGCAGCCTGCAAAGTTTCTTGCTTATCTTGGGACTGTCCCTGGACTTGAACTAGTGGCCTGCCTTGTTGTTTGGTAATCTTGAGACTGCATTTTATTTATCGACCTTGGGTTTGTCAGCCTCAGCCTGTATGAAGGGATGCCTCCAGCTCCAGAAGGCCAGAAGCAAGAAGCAGAGCCGAAGCCCAAGGTCGAGGGGCTTTCACTCAACCCCCAGAACTGGCACTTTGAACTCAGACTTCTAGCCTCCTAAATTGTAGGAGAATAAATCCCTGTTTGTTCAAGGCATCCCATTTGCAGTATTTTCTGTTAGAGCAGCACTAGGTAACCAAAACTCACATGGAAACTGAATAACACTCTCCTTAAAAATGACTGGGTAATTAAGGAAATAAACCATGAAATAAAAAATTTTCTTAAACAAGAATGAAAACACAACATATCAAAATCTTTGAGACAGGAAAAGCAGTGATCAGAGGGCAATTTATAGCAAAAAATGCACACAGCAAAAAAGAAGAACCAAAATCAACACTTTAACACAACTCCAAAAATTAGAAAAAGAGCAGCAAAAAAAGTCTCTAGTCACCAGAAGAAATAAAAAGGATTCGAGCAGAAATAAATGAAACAGAAAATAGAAAGACAGTAGAAAAAAAAATCAACAGGACTAGAAGTTAGATCTTTGAAAAGATTAATAAAATTGACAAACCACTGGCAAACTTAACAAAGGGAAAGAAGGAGAAGATGCAAATAACATGAATAAGAAATGAAATGGGTGATGTCACAACAGAACCAATTGAAACAAAAA
>NW_006922069.1:676678-680834 GCF_000298275.1 Orycteropus afer afer | reverse complement strand
TCCGAGGAGTGGCTGGTGGGTTTGAACCGCCAGCCGTCTGGTTAGCAGGCAAGTGTCTTAGCCACTATGCTACCAGAGCTCCCTCTTGGGACACAGTGCCATAACAGTGCCATAAAATTAAAAATCAGTAATAAGAAGATCAGGGGGAAGTATCAATTACATGGGAACTGAACTACATCCTGTTTGAAAACTACTGGGTAACAGAAGAAATAAACTGTGAATAAAAAAATTCCTAGAAGCAAATGAGAGTGAAAGCACAAGTTACCAAAACCTTTTGGGCACAGAAAAAGTAGTACTCAGAGGTCAGTTTATAATAATAAATGGACACATCAAAAAAGGGGAAATAAAGTCAACACTTTAACTGAACAACTCCTACAATTGAAAAAAGATCAATAAAAAAAGTCCTAGAGTCTCCAGAAGAAAGGAAATAATAAAGATTAGAGCAGAAATAAATGGAACAGGAAAACAACAGAAAGAATCAATAATACTAGAAGTTGGTTCTTTGAAAAGAATAACAAAATTAACAAACCAATGGCAAACTTAACTGAGGAAAACAAAACAAAACAAAAAAGATGCAATTAGCATGAATAAGAAATGAAATGGACATCACAATAGAACCAACTGAAATAAAAAGGATAATAGCTGAATACTGTGAAAAACTGTACTCCAACAAATTTGAAAACCTAGAAGAAATAGATACATTTCTGGAAACACACAATCTACTTAAACTATCACAGACTATAGTAGAAAACTTGAACAGGCCCGAAAGAAGAAATTCAACATGCCATAAAAAAAAAAAAAAAAAAACCCAACAATAAAAAAGTCCTGGCCCAGATGGCTTCACTGGAGAATTCTACCAATCATTCAGAGAAGAGCTGACACCAATACTATTCAAACTATTCCAGAGCACAGAAAAGGATGGAATTCTCCCAAATCCATTTTATGAAGCATATAGCATAACCCTGATACCAAAACCAGGCAAAGAAAACACTAGAAAGGAACACTACAGGCTAATATCCCTCATGAATATAGGTGCAAAAATCTTCAACAAAATACTAGGAAACAACATATCAAAGAATAATAAATATATCATGACTAAGTGAGATTCATGCCAAGTATGCAAAGATGGTTCAACATTAGAAAGACAATTAACATAATCTATCACATAAGTACAATAAAGGAAAAGAACCACATGATCATATCAATTGATGCAGAAAGGCATTTGATAAAATTCAACACCCATTCCTGATAAAAAACTCTCAGCAAATAGGAATAGAAGGGAAACTCTTCAAAATAATAAAAGGTATATATGCAAAACCAGCAGCTAACATTATTCTCAATTGAGAGAGGCTGAAACTATTCTCCTTGCAAACAGGAACCAGACAAGGATGCCCTCTATCACCACTTCTATTCAACATTGTACTGGAAGTACTAGCCAGGGCAATAGGGAAAGAAAGGGAAATTAAAGGCATCCAAATTGGTAAGGAAGAAGTAAAACTATCCCTATTTGCATATGATATGATCCCATACATAGAAAACCCGAGATTCAGCAAAAAAACTGCTAGAACTAATTGAAAGATTAGCATAATTGCAGTATATAAGATCAACATACAAAATTTAATTGGACTCCTCTACCCAAACAAAGAGGTCTCTGATAAGGAAATAAAGAAAACCATACCATGTATAATAGTTACCAAACAGATAAAATACTTGGGAATAAATCTTACCAGGAACACAAAAGATCTGTACAAAGAAAGCTACAAAACAGTACTTCAAGAAATTAGAAGAGATCTACATAAATGGAAGACCATACCATGCTCATGGATAGGAAGACTGAATGTTGTGAAAATGTCAACACTACCTGTTTTGTTCACCCAGTACCACTCTGACAAGAATATACCACCAATGGAATGGCTTGAACAAACAGGAATTTATTCTCTTACAGTTTACAGGTTTTAAGTCCAAGTTCAAAGTGCCAGGCTCTAGGGGCTGGGTGAAAGCCCCTCAACCTTGGACTTCAGTTCCGCCTCCTGCTCCCGGCCCACTGAAGCTGGAGGCTTTTCTTCACTCAGACAGCTGCCTGCTGTTGAGGCTGACAAGCCCAAGCTTGACAAGTAAAAAGGCACAGCCCCAATATTACCAAACCACATAGCAGGCCATGAATTCAAGTCCATTGAAAGTCCCAATGTCAGCAGAGTATGGCAGGCTACTGAACAACTACTCAGCTACATGGAGGGTTCAAGCATGCCATAAGCTAGACACCATTCCCAAAGCTGCTGTTTATATATGGGAAGCAGACTGTATCCCTAAAGCAGCTACCCAGCTGTTTGTGGTAGATCCCATCATGGAGCTGATTTCCAGTCTCATCATGGGGAATAACTACCACCAGCTGCCCAGCCAAGTTGACATACAACTTTAACTACCACACTACCCAAAGCAATGTATACATTCAACACAATCCCAATCTAAATCCCATCAACATTCTTAAGGATATGGAAAAAACAATCACTAATTTTATGTGGAAAGGAAAGAGACCTAGGATAAGCAAAGCACTATTGAAGAAGAAGAACAAAGTAGGAGGTCTCATACTCCCCAATCTCAAAACCTACTATACAGCCACAGTAGTCAAAACAGCCTAGTAATGGTACAATGACAGACATATAGTCTAGTGGAACAGAGTTGAGAACCCAGAAACAGATTCATTGACCTATGGTCAGCTGACCTTTGACAAAGAGCCAGAATCCATTAAATAGGGAAGAGACAGTCTCTTTAACAAATGGTGCTGGCAAAACTGGATATTCATTTGTAGAAAAATGAAACAAGACCCATACCTCACACCACGTACACAAAAACTAACTCCAGATGTATCAAAGACTCAAGTGTGAAACCTAAACCTATAAAGTTCACCAAAGAAAAAACAGGGGAAAACTTAGGGGTCAAAATTTATGGCATAAATAGACTTATCAAGCATAATTCAAAATGTACAAAGAACAGAAGGTGAACTAGTTGATTGGGACCTTCCAAAAATTAAATTCTTATGTACTTCAAAAGACTTCTCCAAAAGAGTAAAGAAGAGAACTTACAGACTGGGAAAAAATATTTGGCAATTACATATCTGATAAGGGGCTTAGGTCTAAAATTTATAGAAAACTCCCACACCTCAACATCAAAGAGACAATCCAATTAAAAAATGGGCAGAAGACATGAACACTTTACCAAAGAAGATGTTCAGGCAGCCAATAAACAGATGAAGAAATGTTCCTGATCATTTGCCATTAGAGAGATGCAAATCAAAACAATAACGAGATATCATCTCACTGGAGCACTAGTAGCAAAGTTCAACAAGACAGAAAATAACAAATGATGGTGAATATGTGGAGAGATTGGGACTCTCATACACTGCTGGAGGGACTATAAAATGATACAACCACTGTGGAAATCAATATGGTAATTCCTTAAATAGTTGGACACAGACTTAGGAGTTCCGGTAAGATGGCAGAATAGGCAGAAAGCTGCACAGACACTCTTCAACAAAGAAAAGGAGAACCAATTAACACAGATACAGAAGATAATCCTGGACCCCTGAGGCTTGAAGGGAAGGATACAGAAGTGGACTAAACTCTAGCTAGCAGAAGAATTTGCATGAAAACACGAAAAAAGGAGACATATGGAGCTGTGGTGTGGCAGTGATCTTGACGGCACAGACAGCTTGGATATTGCCAAGTGGTGGTAAGATCTAAGACTTAACCTAAAAATTGGCCCTGGCAACCAGGGACTGCATGGAGGACTGCTCTGGTGGCTGGGGAAGAAAAGTGGAAGCAGTGAAGAGGAAGACAGGCAGAGTTGTGGACTTTTGTGTGTCCAAAGGGTGCAGCCATTTTGAATGTTTACAAGCGGCTTGACCATTTTGGATATTTAAAGTGACAGCGTTCTCCCAGATTCCAGGAACTTAAGAATAGGCTCCACTTGCTGGGAACCCCAAGGACATTCTGGATCCAGACGACTGGAAAGGTGTGACATTTCCCTTGTTACTCTTATACCCCACACCCTCTTGGTGAATGGAGGTGCGGCCATCCCTCACTCCCACCCACTTTGTGGGCCAGCAGAAATTCCATTGCAGTCTGTGTGCTAGGACAGAGCTAGGGTGCCCTGCCCC
>NW_006922069.1:660267-671883 GCF_000298275.1 Orycteropus afer afer | reverse complement strand
TTGTTGTTGTTTTTGTTTGCTGTTATGAAAAAATACTCAGCAATGACATAACTGACAAGGGTTCTTGAATTTATAAATTTCAATCAATCAATCAATCAATAAATTTATAAATCTCTAGAATTTACAGAAAACTCCAACACCTCAATAACAAAAAGACAAATAATCCAATTAAAAAATGGGCAGAAGACATGAATAGACAACTTCACCAAAGAGGATATTCAGGCAGCCAACAAACATATGAAGAAAAGCTCACGATCGTTAGCCATTAGAGAGATGTATGTGAACTGCTGTATAGAAAATGAATTTGCTCTGTAAATTTTCACTCAAATCACACGCACACAAAAAAAGATGGACACAGAAATACCATGTTGCTGTGATTGTTGTTATGTGCTGTTGAGTCTGACCCAACTCATAGTGACTGCTCCTTGGGTTTCTGAGGCAGTATCACTACAAAAGTAGATTGCCCAACTGTCCTTCTGAGGAACGGCTGGTAGGTTTGAACCACCACCCTTCTGGTTAGCAGTCAAGGTACTATGCTACCAGAGCTCTGACAGAAATAACATATAACCCAGCAATCCCATCACTAGCTTAATATCCTAAAGAAGTGAGAACCTGACACAAATAGATATATGCACATCCATGTTCATCACAGCACTAGTCATAATTGCAAAGAAATGGAAACAATTTAAATGCCCATCATCAGAGCAATGGATAATCAACTCTGGTAAATATACAGAATGGAATACTATGCAACACTAAAGAATAATGTAGACCATATAACATGGATGAACATGGAAGACATTATGGTAAGTGAAATAAGTCAATCACAGAAGCACAAATATTGTATTAGTCCATTATTGTAACAGTGAAGGAAAGGTATGTATATGGAAGGAAATTTTCTTTGTTGGTTACCAGGGATGGGAGAGGAGGGGAGCAAACACTGCTAGAGAGGCTCTGGTGGGGTAGTGTGTAAGGTATTTGGCTGCTAACCAGGAGGTCAGCAGTTCAAACCCACCAGATGCTCTGCAGAAGGAAGATGGGGCAATTTACTTCTAATTTTGTTTCTCTAGAGAACCTAGTCTAACACTATATCTATCTATATCTATCTATATATACACCAAAGATACATATATATCTGTATCTATATATCTACCAAAGATTATTAGTGGTTACCAGGAGTAGGAGCAGGGAGGAAATGGGAATCTTTTGTTTGTGTGGCATTGAGTTTACGCTAACGGTGGTAGAATATTTTGGAAAAGGGCAGCAATAATGGTGGCACAAGATGAAAATGTCATCAATGTCCCTGAGCTGTAAATGTGGAAGTTGTTATGTTGGTAAACATCTTGGTGTGTACATTTTTACCACAATAAAAGTACAAAAAAAAAAAAAAAAGAGAGAGAGAACTAACATTTCTTTGGCAATTGCTATATGCCAAATACTTTATATATTTTTTCATAAACTGTCCATGACAATTTACTTGTAAGTTAGATTAAAAACTTACGGTCAAAAGACAGAGAGAGTTACATGGGCAGTACAAACAACAAATATGAACCCTTTTGCAAATACAATACTGAGTTGTCAATGAAAGCAAACATGGGTATAGGGACGGATAGATGGGTGAACAAGCTAAACAATTATGTATGTCTAAATGGAGAGTGTATCCAAGATCATATACAGGGTTGGCAGACAATGGGCCTCTCAGGGTGCAGAAGAGTATGAAGGGATGGACACTGGGAGGAGGTAACTATGGGGAGGAAGTGGGAGGGGAGCTGCTGCATTGTAAATTTTGGTCAATGACATGAGACAAAGTATATGTGAACTGCTGTATGAAAAGTGAATTTACTCTGTAAATCTTCACCCAAATCCTAATAAAAAAAAAAAAAAAACTTACGGTCAGCGAGTTTTGTCCAAGGTCCCATGTCTAGTAAGTTGGAGTTGGGCCAGGCTCATAGGACACTAAGTGTGACTTAAAGTTCATTCTCCCCTACATTACACACTGCAAGCACAGCAGATGCTCAAAAGACTGGCTGAATTAAGGAAAGAATGGGATTTACTTACATTGTTGTTGGTCACAGCAAAGTACTGCAAATTACTCAGATACTGGATTTCTTCTGGAATGAAGGTCAGGTGGTTATAGCTTAGATCCAAATAATGTAGTTTGGTGCATAGGAAAAGCTGCAGGGGCAGATTCTCAATATTATTATGGTCCAAAGAGAGCTGCTCTAGGTTAGATAATGCCCCAATTTGGGCAGGAATATAAGCAATGTTATTATGCCACAACTTCAAGCAGGAAAGATTTTGGAGATGCTGAAAGCTAATGATCTCCTCCACAGTTTTCAGGTTATTTTCTTTTAGGTCTAACTCATGCAAATTGTTCAGGCTGAAAATGGAGTGTGGAATGCGTTCTAGGTCACAGCTGATTAGCTCTAGGCTTTTCAGATTGACCATCTTTTTCAAGTTGTTCAACACAACCAGTTTGCTTCCCTCGTTATCGAGGGACAACTTCTGCAGAGAAGGCAGGAGGTCTGTCACAACTTGTGGGATCCGGGAGAGGCTGCTCTTCAAATAGAGAGTCCTTAGGTTTTTTAAGTCCTGAAAGCCCTCCATCTGCATGGTGCTCAAGTGCTCAGGCAGGACACAGCCTGACAGATAAAGTTCCTTAAGATTCTTCAGGTGAAACACCCAGCGTGGGATTTTTCCCATTTCAGTAAATTTCAGGCGTAAGATTTTTAAATTCTCCTCTAGAAAGGCCAGTGCAGGATGGTCTACCACCAGAGAGGAATGGTACACATGAAGCTCCTTGAGGTTGATCAGCTGAGAGATTGTGGAGGGCAGCTTGACCTCAGGGATAAGTTCCAGGCTTAGCACTTCGATTTCAGTGAGCTCAAAGACATTGTCTGGGAGACCGCTGAGCATGAAAAGATGCAGTTCTATCTTGTCCTGGGAATTTTTCACAAGCTTACTTTTCAGTTTCTCAACTGTCCATTCATTATTGAGGTTGATCTGTTTCAGTTTGTTCTCACTGACCTCTGACAAGAATATGGAGAAGCGTTTGGAATAAAGAGGATCATACTGATCAGCCAAATGCAAGATGAAGGCAAAATCATTCTTGACGTCAGGAATATCACTGTAGTTGCTTTTTTCTCTTAATGCCTCAAAGGAATACTGCTTCAGGGAACTCCGCAGCATCCACCACAAGCTGTAGGAGGAGGTAAGACCATAAAGTATAACCAAAATGACATAAAATGAAGCCAGGACTTTAAATATTTCTGCCAAGGAGTAGACACACTGGTAGCGCTTATATCCTGTAAAAGCCTGTACATCAATGGAACAGTCGATTTCAAGAGTGATATAGGTTAAAAAATAGGGAACATAAGTTATGATTAGAGCAAACAAAATGACCTTGACTATTATCTGCTTCAGATACACTCTATAAATGATATCTTTCTGCTCCACATGCATGCGGAATCTTTTCACTTTTTCAAAGATGGCTTTGGCCTGTTCCCCCTCCTTCTTGTCGAGGACACTGGAGGTTGGGCTTTCTATGCCAGCTGACTCCAAGCCCGGCTGTGGGTAGGGCAATGACTGCTTGTTGGAATCAATGTCGGCTGAACACCCTGAGGATGAAAGCAAAACCTTGGACTTGGAGATTGTCAGGGGCCTCACTGACTGCTCGGCTACTGTTTCCGATAGGGCGCGGGTGGTCCATGGGGAATCAAAGCACTTGTGAAGAATGGCCACAAAATGCTCAAGCCTGGAACTGGTACTGGGATAGTGAAGCCAAAAGTTGCTGCAGGCTGCAAAGATGAGTGTGTGCAGGAGCACCAGGTAAGGGAAGAACTTGGCGAACCAATGGAGCTGTTTCTCATAACAGACGGCATCGATGTAGGAGTACTGCTGCCGATGGAGGTCATTCTGGATTCTCAGGGGGAGCAGGGGCAGGGCTGCACGTTCAGAGGACATATTCATGCTTGCTTTCAGGATGTCCCAAGGCACGGCACAATGATTGTCAAATTCTACCTTACACGGAAGACAGCACAAAACCCTGCTCTGTGTGAGCTGGAGCGCTCCAGCCAGCACGGCCACCAGCAGCATGATCAGGGTGATGTAATACCAGAAGACATCCCACCATGGTTTTAAGATGTGATAAGATGACTGGGCATCTGCTAAACATTTTAGCTCTGTTAGTGTAATCATGACTTTCACTTGTAGGAGTACAGAAACTGGAAGAGGAAAACAAAAGAGAAACCACTGAAGCAAATGCCCAAAAGAAGCATTTCACTCTAATGGTTGCACATGCATACCCTACCCAGTTTATTTAGTTAGCTCAGAGGACAAAACCTAGGAGACAGAATGGGTCAAGTGGCACATAAGCCTTCTGGTTTCACCTGTAATTTTAGGCTATGCTAACTTTGCACTGTAAAGTCCTTGAGATGGGAAACTATTTGGCAAAGGCCAGGCTGGATCTGTAAGGGTGCATAGGGGCAGGAATTGAGTCAATTAACTAGTTACTTCCTGGATCTTGGCCAGGAGCCAATAATTCTTCAACTAAAATTGGGAAAACTTATTGTTGTGCTACAGCTTTCTAACAATCACAATTTATACCCTCCAAAAGTTCTGAAATAAGCTCTGTTCCATGCCTCACTCATATGTTTGAAACATCAGCTACAGCCTGGGGTTGTGTTGTAATCACTACAAACCAAACTCACTGCCAGTGAGCCAATTCCAATGCATAGCGACCCTACAGGAGAGAGTAGAACTTCCCATAGGGTTTCCAAGGCTATAAAATCTTTTATGGAAGCGACTGTCTCTTTCTCCCATGGAGTGGCTGGTGGGTTTTAATCACTGACCTTTTGGTTAGCAGCCAAATGATTTAACCACTATGGCACCAGAGCTCCTTAATCATGACAAGGAACTCCCTTTGAGGAAGCACCACTTAATAAAATTATTCCATAAGCTTCGAAAGAATCTACTGATTCTGTGCTCAAAAAATGTCATTTAATGCATTTTCTCCTTTTTCCTTCCAGGTTCTTGCTTTGTAATTTAAGTACATGTCCAATTTAGAGTATTTAAAAGTTGGGAAACAAAATGAACAGCTTAAAAAGGGATAAAGGGGAGAAACTCAACTACAACACTCCACTATGTGGATTCTCTCATGTTTAATGTTTTGGTTCAAAGTATTAATAAGATTAATCATAAATGACATACTCTATTATTAAGTTATTTTTACTGTCAGAAAAACTAGATGGATTTTATATTTCTATACTGAAAAGTGTAGGAGCTTTGGTAGCATAATGCCTTAAGGCATTTGACTACTAACCAGAAGGTTGGTTGTTCAAACCCACCAGCCACTCCTCAGAAGGAAGGTTGGGCAATCTACTTCCATAGTGATACTGCCTCGGAAACCCAAGGACTATGAGTCAGGTCTGCTATGAGTCAGGTCCGACTTGACTGCACATAACAACAACAACATACTGAACAGTATTTAGATAATCTCCTAGGAAATTTTCTCAGCCTTACATAAATCAATCTTTTAAAAAACTGCTAATTAGTAATAGCCAGACCATCTGTAAGATGGCACAGATTAAGATAAATAAAGGGAAATATTTGGATCTTACAAAGAACAATAAGGCACTCTAGTGGCATATTGCCTAAGGCTAACCAGACGGTTGGTGGTTCAAACCTACCAGCCACTCCGTGGAAGGAAATGAGGCAATCCACTTCCATAAAGATTCACTGCCTTGGAAACCCAATGGGGGTGGCTATGAGTAAGAATCGACTGGATGGCAGTTTTTTTTTTTTTTTAAATAAAGTATGACAAGAAAAAGGAGCTCTGGCGGCACAATGACTAAGGTATCTGGCTGCTAACTAGAAGGTTGGTGGTTCAAACCCACCAGCTACTCTGCAGAAGCAAGATTGAGCAATCCCTTCTGCAAAAATTTACTGCCTCAGAAACCCAACGGAGGTCGCTATGAGCTGGAATCTACTCGATGGCAGTGGGTTTGGTTTTTTTCGGATGTTAAAAAAAAAAAGAAAAAAAAGTCATGGTGGCATGGTCAGCCTTCACTCTACTTTTGTTTTTATCATTTTTCTGGACCTGAGTTTCTCTCTAGATACCTTAGTATTGGTAGTTCCCCCCTACCTCACTAGTTATTCTTCCAAGGACTGGTATCCTTCTTGAAAACCAGAATACCATTACAGAGTCTGTGGTAGTTACGGTTGAGTCTGGTTTTGAGTAGCTGAGCAGCTTGATGTAGCTATTCCCCATGGTGAGATTGGTAATCAAGTCCATGGTGGAATATACTGTGAGCAGCTGAGATGTGGTCTGCTCCCAATACATAAGGAGAAGCTTTAGGAATGGTCTCTGAGCTTTTGGCACGCTTGAATCCTACATGTAGCTGACCCATTATTCAGCAGCCTGCCATGTTGTCTGTTGATCTTGGGATTCTTAATGGACTTGAATCAATGGCCTGCCATGTGGTTTGGTAATATCGGGACTGTGCCATTTTATTTGTTGACCTTGGACTTGCTAGCCTCAGTAGCTAGTAGCTGCATGAGGGAAAAGACACCTCTAGCTCTAGTGGACTGGAAACAAGAGGCAGAGCTGAAGCCCAAGGTCAGGGGACTTTCACCTAGCTCCTAGAGCCTGGCACTTTGAACTCAGACTTCTAGCCTTTAAAACTGTAAAAGAATAGACTTCTATTTGTTAAAGCTACCCATTTGTGGTATCTTTTGTTAGAACGGCAGCAGAGGTAACGAAAGCAGAGGTCCTCCTATCTGTTAAACTGGTCAGCTTGAACAGATTCCTGACCATCTGATCCTGGACCACACAATTTCATGCTGTCCCATTAGGGCATCTCATGGTCCCTGATTTTAACTGACAGACTGAAGCACCACTTTCTCTGTGCATAAAGGATATATATCCATATTGTATTATGGATTCAACTTCCTTTTAGGAGTTGCAGCTTGATTATATAATTCTCCAGAGTTTTTCTCCTTACTCTAGTTTATTAGTTATGATTGAGTTGACTCCAACTCACAGCAATCCTATGAGTGTCAGGGCAGAACTGTGCTCCACATGGTTTTTAATGGCTGATTTTTTGGAAGTAGATCCTAGGCCTTTCTTTTGGGTGGACTTGAACCTCCAACCTTTTCAGTTTGTTAACTGTTTGTACCATCCAGTAATAATTTACTCTAGTTTAGAGGGTCTATTTCTAATTCTCAACTCCTTCCATTCTGCCTCACCCTACCGTAGTTAACCAGAATTGTGTGCCAAGGCAAGACAAAACAAAAATGAGGATTATAAGAGAAAAATGAAAAGTCTTCGACTTAGACTTCAAAATATCATAAAACATGGTGGGAGTGGGGATGGTGGAAAACATTGCTGGATGAGAGAACATGGGAAAAACACCTAGGGATTTGAGTTGACGTGTACTTTGGGCTAATTGTGCCACAGTTATTATGCTAAAATGCAGCAATTACAACTTTTGGCTGTATTACTAGGTGGACCCAGATAAAGAGGCCACAGTCTTGTGCATGCCTAGTAAGATCACATCTGGAACCCAATGTCAGTTACAGGTCAAAGATGAAATGGGTAACAAAATAACCAGGAGATACTTATCTACAAACCATTTCCTACAGAAGAATATAGGTAACTGATGATGTTCAGCTAAAGTAAAAGAAGACTTAGGGGTCTAAGAATTTATCTTTACATTTTTGTACCATGAACTGATGGATGATAGAATGTTTGTTCCAGAAGCAGAACTAGGTGGATAGAAGTTTTGGAAAGTTCTATTTTGATTCAATCTGAGGTGGAACATTATGGAACTGGCTGTTCTATGAAAGAGGTAAGCCCTCCTGTCTTTACCAGGGTCTAAATGACTAAGATGACTATGCATCAAGGATGCTGCAAAGGAATTTTTTGCAATGGAGAAGAATGGACCAGATAATCTCTAAGGGCTCTCCCAGCTTAAGTTTATGGTTTTATTTCTCCTCTCAAGACATTGAGGAAGAATGTAAAGTTAAACATCTCTAACAAGAGAATGTGACAGAGTGATTATTCAACATGGAATGTAACACTGTCACTAAACAATTTGTGTACTAATTGTTAAGTGAGAACCTAATTTGCTGTGCAAACTTTCACTGAAAACACAATAAAATATTATTTAACATATGAAAAACAGAACAAGGAAATATAAATCAGAATTGACCAAACTTACACATTTAAATATTTATACTTACTATAATAAAAATAAATAAATTTAAAAAAGTTGAATATGCTTCAGTCAGGAGGTCTACACCTTTTGAAATTTCTTAGACACACCATCTCTGTGTTTGTCTTCATTCTATGAGAAAGCACAGGTAATCTTGAAATAGCTACAGTCATTCAAGCAAACAAACAAGAGATAATGTCTTTAGAGATCCTCTCCATTATAAGATATGATTTAGTAAAGCAAAGTCAGTTCATTTTTCACTGGGGCACTACTGGCAAATCAGTATATACAGAGCCCCATGCACACATCAGACCATATTCACTCCCTAAGCTACCTCTCAACTACAGAGAAGTCTGTATAATAATTTAGATGAAACATATTTTAAAATCCTATAACACTTGGCTTTTCTGAAACAGTCTACATATGTTTATTTTTCACTCCATCCTTATAAATAGCCAGTTCTACTTGCATTTATCAGATGGCTTGTCAAAAGATTGTCAAATCAAATGACTTGTGCACCCTTATTACAAACCACATGTCTATCCAAAAAAGAAGTCTCAGTATTTGTAAAATTTAGTCCACCAATTAGAAAAAGTCAAAAGTTTATATACTTTTCCAGAC
The DNA here is from genome assembly GCF_000298275.1 of Orycteropus afer afer. Classification (NCBI taxonomy): domain Eukaryota; kingdom Metazoa; phylum Chordata; class Mammalia; order Tubulidentata; family Orycteropodidae; genus Orycteropus; species Orycteropus afer. The sequence continues at coordinate 663,049 of NW_006922069.1, read as the reverse complement.
ATAGCTCAGTTAGGGCTGAAATTATTTTTAAATAGAGTCAGACTTTATATTAATTTTTTTTCACTTGAAAATTTAATAAAAGCCATGCTAAGCATGTCTGAAATTGACCAAACATGCAATCAGGATGTGTTAATTATCACTGGTGACTGGAATGCAAAAGTTGGAAACAAAGAAGAATCACTAGTAGTTGGAAAATTTGTCCTTGGTGACAGAAATGATGCTGGAAATCGCATGACAGAATTTTGCTAGACCAACGACTTTTCATTGCAAATACTTTTTACAACAACACAAAAGGCAGCTATACACGTGGACTTCACCAGATGTAATACACAGGAATCAGATTGACTACATCTTTGGCAAGAGGCAATGGAAAAGCTCAGTATTTCTAGCCAAAACTAGGCCAGGAGCTGATTGTGGAACAGACCATCAACTGCTCTTACGCAAGTTCAACTTGATGTTAAAGACAGTTAAAACAAGTCAACGAGAGCGAAAATATGATCTTGATCCCTCCTGAATTTAGAGACTGTGGTGTGGTAAATTACTTAGTGTGGGTTTTCTACCCATAAGTCTTTGTAAACTCAGTGGTGGAATGAACAACTGAGAAGCTCCCAATTGTAAATGTTATCCACCTGGGGTATTTTTGTTGGGCATGGCACAATGCAATGTTCTGGGAGGCTCACTCTCTCAGGTGCTTAGAATTCTGGTGCTATGATTGGCTAGTTTGGCCACTCTGCCAGGCTCAAAAGGAGGCCTCCCAGAAGCAGAACTCTCTCTGCCTCCTGGTTGAGGAAGACATGCTGCTGAAAGGGACATGCACTCCTGAAAGAGACATAAGGGACATGCACTGCTGAGAGAGAAACCAAGGGACATGCACAGCTGGGAGAGAGATTGAGAGAGACTGTTGGTTGAGAGATGGCAGGCTGGAAGAGAGACTAAGCATTTTTCCTGAACTTGAATTGTAGCCTGGTGATTCCCTAATAAACCTCATAATCTGTGAGTTCTGTGTGGCCACTGCAGTGAATTATCGAACCCAGGAGAGAGGTGGTGGGTGCTTTGGGAGGAACAGTTGGTGAAAGGGCTGGAGGGAGGCAGTATGTCTGGCCTTGCAGTAATAGGCTTTGGTTACTGATAGTGATTCTGTCTTCCTCTTGTGGGGTTAGAGGAGGTCAGGGAATGTGGTCTCCTTGCCCTTTTTGCAGAGACAATCTAAAGAATACATTTAATGCATTGAACACCAGTGACTGAAAACCAGAAGAATTGTAGCATGACATCAAGAACATATCCATGTAGAAAGCAAGAAGTCACTAAAAAGAGGAGAAAAGAAGAAAAGACCAAAATGAATGTCAGAAGAGACTCTGAAACTTGCCCTTGAGCAGAGAGTAGCTAAAGCCAATGGAAGAAATGACAAGATAAAAGATCTAAACAGATTTCAAAGAGCAGCTCAAGCAGACAAAGCTAATTACTATAATGAAATGTGCAAAGACTTGGAGTTAGAAAACCAAAAGGGAAGAACATGCTCAGCATTTCTCAAGCTGAAAGAACTGAAGAAAAAATTAAACCTCGAGTTTCAATATTGAAAGATTCTATGGGCAAAATATTGAATGATGCAGGACACATCAAAAGAAGATAGAAGGAATACACAGAGTCACCGTACCAAAAAGAACTGATAGATCTTTATCCATTTCAGAAGTGGCATATGATCAAGAAACAATGGTATTGAAGGAAGAAGTCAAAGCTGCACTGAAGGAATTGGCAAAGAACAAGGTTCCAGGAATTGACGGAATACCCATTGAGATATTTCAACAAATGGATGCCCCACTGGAGGCACTCACTCAGTTATGCCAAGAGATTTGGAAGACTGCTACCTGGCCAACTGGCCAACTGACTGGAAGAGATCCATACCCATTCCAAAGAAACATGATCCCACAGAATGTGGAAATCATCAAACAATATCATTAATATTGCACACAAGTAAGATCTCACTGAAGATAATTAAAAAACAGTTGCAGTACTATATTGACAGAGAACTTCCAGAGGTGCAAGATGGATTCAGAAGAGGATGTAGAACAAGGGATATCATAGCTGTTGTCAGATGGATCTTGGCTCAAGGCAAAGGATACCAGAAAGATGTTTACTTATGTTTTATTGACTATGCAAAGGCATTTGATTGTGTGGATCATAACAAATTGCGGATGACATTGAGAAGAATGGGAATTCCACAACACATGATTATGCTCATGAGGAACCTGTACATTGACCAGGAGGCTGTTGTTTGAACAGAACAATGGGACACTGCATGGTTTAAAATCAAGAAGGGAGTGCGTCAGGGTTGTATCCTTTCCCCATACTTATTCAATCTGTATGCCAAGAAATAATCTGAGAAACTGGACTATATGAAGAAAAATGTGGCATCAAGATTGGAGGAAGAATCATTAACAACTTGCGATATGCTGACGATACAACTTTGCCTGCTGAAAGTGAGGATGACTTCAGGCACTTACTGATGAAGACTGAACAAAGAGTCAGCAGTGTGAATTACACCTCAATATAAAGAAAACAAAATCCTCACAATTGGACCTATAAGCACATCATGATAAATGGAAAAAAGATTGAAGTTGTCAAAGACTTCACATTGCTTGGTTCTACAATCAACACCAATGGAAACAGCAATCAGGACATTAGACAACTGCAAAAATGGCAAGGAGGCCACATGTTCTGACCTCCTCTAATCTCACAGAGGAAGACAGCAGTAACCCAAGGCCTATTACTGCAAGGCCAAACA
>NW_006922069.1:643639-659734 GCF_000298275.1 Orycteropus afer afer | reverse complement strand
GGCACCTCCCAGAACATTGTTTTGTGCCACTCCCAACAGAAATACTCCAGGTGGACACCTTCAGCAATCAGGAGCTCCTCAGTTGCTCATAGCAAATCCCACCTTGGAGTTTACAAAGACTTATGGGTAGAAAAGCCACACAAAGTAATTTACTATACCACAACAACATATAGCACTGAGCAAGTTGGCCGCAAGGGGACCTCTTTCAAGTGCTGAGGAGCAAGGATGTCTCCTTGTGGACTAAGTTGCACCTGACACGGGCCATGATATTTTCAATCGTCATGTATGCATGTGAGAGCTGGACAGTGAATAAGGAAGACGAAGAAGAATTGATGCTTTTGAGATGTGGTGCTGGCGAAGAATGCTGAAAGTACCGTGGACTGCTAAAAGAACTAACAGATCTGTCCTGGAGGAAGTGCAGCTGGAATGCTCCTTGGATGCGAGAATGGCCAGACTTCATCTTACCTACTTTGGTCATGTTGTCAGAAGGGACCATTCCCTGGAGAAAGATGTCATACTTGGTAAGGTAGAGGGTCGACGAAAGAGGGGAAGGTCCTCAATGAGATGGATTGACACAGTGGGACAATTTAAGATGATGGGCTTAAGTACAGCAAGGATCATGGAACTGGTGTGGGACTGGGTGGTGTTTCGTTCTGCTGTGCCTAGGGTTGCTATGTGTCAGATACGACTCAACAGCACCTAACAACAACAACAAGATGCTAAGCATCTACTTCAAGAAATCATTTATGATACTTTAAATTACATATATACCAATCAGGTTGAACTGTGAGAAAATTCTGAGACCCTAGAATCTTTTTGATTGGGCGTGAAAATTATATTTTTAGTGTCTATGCAATCTCAAAGGAGTTCTGGTGGCACAGTGCCGAAGGCATTTGACTGCTAACCAGAAGTTTGGGGGTTCAAACCCAAGAACTGCTCTGCGGAAGGAAGATGAGCAATCTACTTCCATAAAGATTCACCATCTCGGAAACCCAATGGGGGTTGCTCTAAATAGGAATCACCTATTTTTTGGTTTACTCAATCTCTAAAATTTTTTTGATGGCATGCTTTTTGTATTTGCTGTGAAGACATAATCTTTTTATTTTTTTAACTTTATTAAATAATAATAATAATAATAACAACCAAACTCACTGCCATTGAGTCGATTCTGACTCACAGTGACTCCCACTGGGTTTCTGAGACCGTAAATCTTTATGGAAGTAGATTGCCCAGTCTTCCTTCCTCAGGAGTGGCTGGTGGGTTTGAACTGCCAGCCGTCTGGATAGCAGTTGAATGCCTTAGGCACTACGCCACCAGTGTTCCTTTTAACTTTATTAAGTACTTGAAAGTCATACACTTATGAAAATACCTGGGAGGCAGTATTTTCTAAAAACACAGCAATTACCAAAGCAGCATCAAACGCTTTGCAGGCCAGAAAACAAACAAGCTCACTGCCATCAAATCAGTAGTGACCCCCTTTGGGTTTCTGAGGTGGTAAATCTTTAAGGAAGTAGACTGCCCAGTCTTCCTTCCCCTGAATAGCTGGTGGGTTTGAACTGCCAATCATCTGGTTAGTAGTCAAATGCCTTAGGCACTATGCCACCAGAGCTCCTTTGCAGGCCAGAAAGGGCAGTGTATGTATATGTATGACAACTTAGTTCTGTACTCATAATTAACATAGCATTACTGGAGTATATAAGTTTTTCACTCACAATTCATTTTTAAAAGGTTTACAATATATATAATACATGATTGCATTTATGTAAATGGTAAAGACATTTGAAAGTGTGGCAGATTTTTCATATTCTTTTATAGCACTACATCTGTAATGTGCCAGAAAAAAAAAAATTCTTACATAATGCAAGAATGCTACTCAGCCATCACAATATTTCTTAAAGTAGAAAATGTATTTGTGGTGCACTTTCCCTAAAATACTACAAACATTTTCTACTTGAAAACAGCATCTCTAGAAGAAAAGAACCTCAAACTGATGATAATACTTTTAAATAATCATAATGACAAACTATTATGGACTTACCTGTCAGAGGATTACAACTGAAATACAGGATTGCTATATTTATTCTAACTGGAAAATATTTATAAAGAACTTTCCTTTTCATCTTTTTAGAAACTATACACTTCATCTCTAATCCCATAATTTAGATTTTTTTGATGAATTCCTCATCAACAGGAGAGCCAACAAAAATCAATTTTTATTAATTATCTAATACCTGCCTCCTACTTTCAAAGCACTTTTTGCTTAATTTGTTTTGTACTTACAATAACTTATTGAGATAAATATTATTACACTTCACATTTTATAAACATGGAAAATAAGGCCCAAAGAGTTAGCTTGTCAAAGGTGACAAAACCAGTTAGAAATGAAGTTACCTCTAGAACCTACGTCCTCAAACTCAAATTGCAGAGTCTGTCCACCATAGACCACATCGCCTCATTCAATCCAATTAATTATGCCAGTTTCAGTTCTCTCAAAAGCTTAAAAAAAAAAAAAAAAGGCAGACTATGTAGCTTTTTGCCAATCTTACCCCAACATCTGTATTACAACTGGGTTCCATTATCCTCTTGAAAAACAAGAATGCAAACGTAGAGTTTTCTGCAATGCCTCCAGTTACATAGTATATCACCTACTTTCTCAGCTAAACAGTTTTTACTAAACATTTTCTAGTGAATTACCTAAGACTTAAGATTTCAATATATACCAACTGGATTTAAAGAGGCATGAAAATCTCACGCATTCCTATGCATTATATCTTGGTAATTTTTCTAACTGAAGTGCTTCACTAGAGAGAAAGAGCATAGTTGTCGTTTGTCATTAGTATATTTAATACTGTTTGTATGTCTAGGAAATTTTTTTCCAAAGCATACTTTTGCAAACAATGAGAATTCAATCCAAATCAGATTTCCATTTCTAATATAGAAATGGACTAAATTAGATCAAAGAAACGATGTTAACAGCAAAGGATTTTATGGTCCTAATGCCATTGCTTTAACTTTTAAACATCATTAAAATGTCAAAACCTTTTTAAAGCACATAAATTCATGTGGCAAACTAAGACTAGAACAACAATATTCAAGTTAGGCATCTTAACTTCCCAGGAGGAGTCTTTGTTTTACTTTGAAAGTATTTCCAAAACAACCAATGAAAAAATAAACAGATGATGATCACCCAGTATTTAGAGTCATTATATGCTGAGAAGGAGCTCTGGTAGCGTAGTGCCTAAGGCACTTGACTGCTAACCAGAAGGCTGGCGGTTCAAACCCACCAGCCACTCCTCGGAAGGAAGGTTGGGCAATCTACTTCCATAGTGATACAGCCTTGGAAACCCAAGAAGGGGTTGCTGTGAGTCAGGTTTGACTCGATGGCACCTAACAACAACAACAACAACAAATGCTGGGAGCTGGATGCTGCTTCAAAGATTTCCATCTCTGAATCTAGGCAGGGCTATAGCCAAAGACTTCAAAATGGGGGTTTTCTACACTACTCTCAAAATCACCCTGTATTTTTTCAAAATGCTTTGTGCTATCTCATCAAGATGTTTCTTGGGTCTAAAATACATCTAACTGCAACTGAAATTCAGATCCTTGATTCTTATTTCTAGGGATAAATGCTTCAGTATCTGATTAATTTGCTTTACTTTATACAAAATCAAAAAGTAAAGCAAATTAATCAGATATCAAAGAATTCAGATGAAGAAGAATTCAGCATCAGGTTGGGAGGAAGACTCTTAACAACCTGAGATACACAGATGATACAACTTTGCTTGCTGAAAGTTGAAGCACTTACTGATGAAGATTAAAGACTACAGTCTGAAGTATGGATTATATAAAGAAAACAATATAAAGAAAACAAAAATCTGATTAGGGTACAGTTCTGTTTTCTGGAATGGATATCACGGGACCTTGGCTCGATCTTCTAAATTTTTAGTACAGCATTCTGAATCATCTTTCCTTTTCCATAAGAAATGGACCATGTTTACAGCTAAGTAGCTTTCTTAGTCAGCCTCCTGCACATTAAGGATAAGATTCTAGAAGGCTCTTTTTGTTTTGAGCTATTTCAGCCTCTTTTAGCCTAAGAGGTTGGTTAAGATAATATAAATCTGTTAAAAACTTTGTGGGTTTTCTATGAAGTTTATTGTGGTTCATTCCATTAGATAGAGGCTATATTCACAAATTTTATTGAGAAAAATATGACCACAAAGTAGCTCCTCTCTACTTTGGGCTAAAAGTCAGGATGCTGGAGACAACACCCTTAATAGTCTTAAAAGCCCTCCCATCTAGCTGAAGTTTAAGAGGCACTGACTTAAATACTTTTGAAATCTGAAAAATGGGATTACTTCTATGTCCTTGATTTGATTTTCACCCTCAGATCAAGTTTTACTGGTAGTATTTTGGATTTGAACTTTAGACCTGAAGCTTCTCTTACTCTGAAAATATTTGCTGGGTAGAGAATCTAGAAATAAAAAAATAGTTTTATTTCCCAACCTGGAAAGTTCTGGATTAGAAATAATTCCTCTAAATTCTGCTTAAATTCTAAATCGTTCCTTCTTTAATTCATTTCTCAAATACTTTAATCATTGTTATTGTTGTTGTTATATGCCCACTGAATTGGTTCCAATTCATAGTGACCCTGTGTACAACAGAACAAAACAATGCTTGGCCATGTGCCATCCTCACAATCGTTGGTGTGTTTGAGCCCACTGTTAGAGCCACTGGGTCAATTCATCTCACTGAGGGTTTTCACTGACCCTCCAGTTTACCAAGCATGCTGTCCTTCTCCAGGGACTGGCCACCTGATAGCATAAACAAAATACATGACATGATGTCTCACCACCTTGCTTCTAAGGAGTATTCTGACTTTATTTCTTCCAAGACAGATTTGTTTGTTCTTCTAGCAGTCCATGGTGCATTCAACATTCTTCGCCAATATCACAATTCAAATACATTATTTCTTCTGTGTCTTCCTTTTTCATTGTTGAGCTTTCATATGTGTATGAGGCAATTGAAAATGCCATGGCTTGGGTAAGATGTGCCTTATTCCTCAAAGTGATATCTTTGCTCTTCAGCACTTTAAAGAGGTTTTTGCAGCAGATTTGCCTACTGCAATACGTTGTTTGATTTCTTGACTGCTGCTTCCATGGGTGCTGACTATGGATCTAAGTAAAATGAAATCCTTGACAGCTTCAATATTTTCTTTAAAAAAAAGAAAATGTCAATTGGTGCTTCTAATGTTATACTATGAGTCGGGCTGACTCGATGGCAAACAACAACAACAACAACAACAATGTTATACTGGGAAGTCTCCTATGCTATAGCCACAAGTTAGGTTTAATTTTTTATCTTCCATGTAGGTGACAGTCTTTCCGATTTTTCTGTCAACATAAAACGAGTAAATTTTTACAATCTCCATTAAGTATTTCCTTACTGGCCTTCTAGCCACGATTAATAGTCTTTTTAACTGCCCTTCAGGCCACCTGGTCACAAAGCTAATGCCATCTGCTTTAAGTTTTTGTTATGGCAGCATCTCACTTCTAGGTACCAGTTTTTATTTTGGTTATTTATTGCTATGTAACAAACCACCTCAAAACATAGTGGCTAAAATAACCACCCATCATTTCCCATAATTCTGTGGGATGAGCAGGCAATTCTCTTTCACATGGTATCAGTGGAATGCTGGGATGGTTGAAGGTCCAAAATGCCTCAGGCACATGGCTGGCAGTTAGTGCTGGCTGTTAGCTAGGAATCAAGCTGGTCCTATTGGCCAGGGGCCTTGCTTCCTCTCTGCAAACCTGTTTAGGTTTCCTCATGACAAGGTGGCTAGGTTCTAAGAAAGAATATTTCAGGTGTGTAAAAGCAGAAACTATATATTTCTTAAGGCTCAGCCTTGGACATTACTTCATACCATTTCTAACACATTCCATTGGTCAAAAATTTAAGGGAGCCCAGATCTAAAGGGAGAGAACAACAGACTCCATCACTTCATGGAAGGAGTTTGCAATGTACTTGCAGCCATATTTAATTCCTCATAGGAAGACATAAGCATTTAAGTAGTAGATAGTACTATAGAAAGGAATTAATTTTTTGAAAGAGTTCAGCAAGTGAAGAATAGAATCTCTTTCCCTTCGATAATACATGTAGTCCTTGACTTATGTATTTGAGGTACAACAAACTGCACTTGCACTCTCTGTATTTTTTGTCTTACCTCTTATCATCAGTAATTTGCACTACATATGGTGCTGCAGTACATAATTTGCTGATGTATCATTCTCAGATGTTCACTTGCAGATGTTCAATGTTATGATTTACTATTGAAAACATTGCCATATAGCAGGCTGTGGCAAGAATAATGAAAACTTTTTAAAAATGAGGTACCTGACTTATATCACAACTGACTTAGGATGAAGTCATCAGAATAGAACTCTGTCAAATGTTTGGAGACAACCTGTATATCAGGCAAAGTAGAGTAAAGGCAGATAGAGAAGGAAGGTATTTCTGGGCATAGAACCCAGAGAGTTTTAAGGAAAGAGTCTGATATCATGGTCAAATAATATAGAGAAACCAAAAAAGAATGTTGTTGTTGCTGTTATGTGCCGTCCAGTCAGACCCAACTCATAGCGACCCCTCCTTGGGTTTCCGAGGCAGTATCACTACAGAAGTAGAATTGCCCAACCTTCCTTCCGAGGTGTGGCTGGTGGGTTTGAACCGCCAGTTTTCTGGTTAGCAGTCAAGTGCCTTAGGCACTATGCCACCAGAGCTAATAGAGACTTCTAATTACCATTCTGCGGGTTTTTACCGAAAGCTATAGAATGGTAATGAGTCTGTGAAACAATCATAAATAGTATTCTAAATATTAGGAAAATTGTCCTAACCATCTGAAGCCCTAAAAGAAAGTTACCAAATATTATAATTAATACCACAGTAACAGCTCTAGAAATCCTAATTAAATCTGAGTTGTTCTGAACTAGAAAACTGCTTCACTCCTTATTTCTGGAAGTTTTAGAATACATCATATATTTTATTTAGATGGTAATTTTCTTTTCAGGAAAAGGCCTCTCAATTCTTTGATGCTTTTAGTAAGTTACTAACTTACCTAGAATATATTCAAAATGAAAGAAGTTGTTGTTGTTGTTATTTGCCATCGAGTTGGCCCCGACTCATAGCGACCCCTCCTTGGGTTTCCGAGGCAGTATCACTATGGAAGTAGGAATGCCCAACCTTCCTTCCAAGGAGTGGCTGGTGGGTTTGAACTGCCAGCCTTCTGGTTAGCAGTCAAGTGCCTTAGGCACTATGCTACCAGAGCTCCTTGAAAGAAGTTACAGCTACATTAATGTGCTATTCACACTGGAGCATAAGCACCAATGGCTGGGTTATTCTTAGAGAGAAGGTAGGCTCAGAGGCAACTTCAAACTCTTCTCCACCATCTTCCATGTATAAAAATATTTTCCTGACAGTAGGCAAGCCATAAATAAAGTAGTACCAAACCCTGTGCTGTCTCTGGTGAGTCATACAAGCTGTCCCCTCAAATGGTAAGCTGATAGCAGAGATTATAATTCCCCATGTTGACATTGTTTGCTCCTAGTGAGTCACCCGCCCCCCCAACTCATGTCGACCCCATGCACAACAGAAAGAAAAGCTGCCTGGTCCTGTGCCATCCCCATGATCAGTTACAGATTGGATCATTGTCATCTATAAGTTTTCATTGGCTGATTTTTAGAAGAAGATGGCCAGGCCTTTCTTCCTAGTCCATAGTAATTTAGAAGCTCTACTGAAACTGTTCAGTGTCATAGCAACAAGCAAGCTTCCAATGACAGACAAGACGCAGGTGTGCATGAGGTGCACTGGCTGGGAATCGAACCAAGGTATCATACACAGAGGCAAGAATTCTACCACTGAGCCACCGCTATCCCCTTTACTCCATTTACTACTACTAATTCTTCCACAGGTGACCCAATGCTCAGAACAGGAGACTCATATCAACTTTTTAATCCTAGAAGAAATCTTAGGGATCAGAATCAAACTCCTTATTGTACAAATTCAGAAACTAAAGTTCAGAGGGGTTTCAGTGGCTTCTCTAAGGTCATAGTGTAGTAGCATATGGGCCTATGGACAAGTGTCCTAATTTGAAAGTAACGGGGAAGTTGGCAGCATTGATTTTGACCATGTAGCCCCAAAATAAAACAGGGTTTTGGAATATGAAGCTGCAAATATTATCAGAACATTTCACACACACACATGTACACACACACGCACCCTTAGACTGGTGGTGCAACAGTTAAGTGCTTGGCTGCCAACTGAAAGGTCAGCAGTTTGAACCTTCCAGCGACTCCATGGGAGAAAAGACCTGGTGATCTGCTACTGTAAAGATTACAGCCTAGGAAACCCTATGTGGCAGTTCTATTCTGTCATATAGGGTTGCTATGAGTTGGAATTGACTCAATGGCATCTAATAACATATATATACATATATATATATATACACACACACACAGATCAAAATGAGAGAGATTTAGCTCTGGGACAGACAAACCAGTATAATCTAGATATATTTAAAAATAGATTAATCCCTTCTCTAAAATTAACATTCATATTCATTTAATCATGGAGCATGCCTAGCACGATGTAAGGCTAGGCACTATAAAGGCATACCAGAGAAATACAAGGCCCTGTCACTGCTCTCAAGGGATTTACAATCCTACTATGAAAAGAAAATGTCTATTTGAAAGTTGGTATCACTACATTATATTTTCATTTCAATGTCAAAATGATTTGGTTCTAAATAAACAAAATGCCCAGAGAATTGGTGAGAACATTGCTGAACAGTAGTATTTGTCAGAGAGAACAGGATTTTAGTTCTTCATGCAACAAGTATTTAGAATGCCTATTATCTTGAACAAAGAGTAGCTAAAGCAAAAGGAAGAAATGATGAAATGAAAAAGCAGAACTAAAATGTTTCAAAGGGCAACTCAGGAAGACAAAAAGTAAAGCATTATAATTAAATGTGCAAAGACTTGGAATTAGAAAACCAAAAGGGAAGAACATGCTTGGCATTTCTCAAGCTGAAAGAACTGAAGAAAAAATTCAAGCATTTAATTGTAATACTGAAGGATTCTATGGGAAAATATTGAATGATGCAGGAAGCATCAAAAGAAGATGGAAGAAATATACATAGTTACTGACTGTACCAAAAAGAATTGGTTGATGTTGAGCCATTTCAGGAGGTAGCATATGATCATGAACGAGTGGTACTGAAGGAAGAAGTCGAAGCTGCACGGAAGGAACTGGCAAAAAACAAGGCTTCAGGAACTGATGGAATACCCATTGAGATGTTTCAACAAATGGATGCAGTGCTGAAGGCCCTTACTTATTTATTCCAGAAAATGTGAAAGACAGCTAGCTGGCCACCTGACTGGAAGAGATATGTATTTGTGCCCATTCCAAAGAAAGGTTATCTAACAGAATGGGGGCAATTATTCAATATTATCATAAATATCACACATAAGTAAAATTTTGCTGAAGATAATTCAAAATCTACTGCAGCAGTATAATGATGGGAACTTCCAGAAGTTCAAGCCAGATTCAGAAGAGGGCATGGAATGAGGAATATCATTGCTGATGTCAGATAAACCTTGGCTGAAAGCAAAGCACACTGGAAAGATGTTTACCTGTGTTTTATTGACTATACAAAGGCATTCAACTCTATGGAGCATAAGAAATTATGCATAACATTGTGAAGAATGGGAATTCCAGAACTTAATTGTACTTGTGAGGAACCTGTACATAGACCAAGAGGCAATTATTTGAACAGAGCAAGGGGATACAGCATGGTTTTAAATCAGGAAGGGTGTGCATCAGGGTTGTATCCTTTCACCACACTTATTCAATCTGTATGCTGAGCAAATAATATGAGAAGCTGGACTATATGAAAAACAACACAGCATCAGGATTGGATGAAGACCCATTAACAACCTGAGATATGAAGATGATACAACTTTCCTTGCTGAAAGTAAAGAAGACTCAAAGCACTTACTGATGAAGATCAAACACTAGTCTTCAGTATGGATTATACCTCAATATAAAGAAAATAAAAATCTTCACAACTGGACCAATAAGCAACATCATGATAAATGGAGAAAAGATAGAAGTTGTCAAAGATTTCATTTTACTTGGATCCACAATAAACACTCATGGAAGCAGCAGTCAAGAAATCAGATGTCACATTGCACTAGGCAAATCTGCTGCAAAAGACCTCTATAAAGCATTGAAGAGCAAAGATGTCACTTTAAAGACTAAGGTGAGCCTAACCTCAGCCATGGTATTTCCAGTTGCCTTGTATGCATGTGAAAGCTGGAGAATGAATAAGGAACACCAATGAAGAATTGATGCCTTTGAATTTTGGTGCTGGCAAAGAATACAGAAAATACCATGAATTGCCAGAAGAGCAAACACATTTGTCCTGGAAGAAGTACGGCTGGAATGTTCCTTAGAAGTGAAAATGGCCAGCCTTCATGTCACCTACTTTGGTCATGTTGTCAGAAGGGACCAGTCCCTGGAAAAGGATATCATGCTTGGTAAAGTGGAGGGTCAGAGACAAAGGGGAAGACCTTTGTCAATCCACGAGATGGATTGACACAGTGGCTGCTAACGATAGGCTCAACCATAGCAAGGGTTGTGAGGATGGTGCAGGATTGGGCAGCATTTCTTCCTGTTGTACAGGGTTGCTATGAGTCAGAAGCAACTTGACAGCACCTACCACCACCACCACCACCACCACCACCACTATGTGTGAAGGAGCCCTGGTGATGCAGTGATTAAGACTCTCAGCTGACAAAAGAAAGGTTGGTGTTTGAACTCATCAGCTGCTTTACAGGAGAAAGATGTGGCAGTTTGCTTCTGTAAAGATTACAGCCTTGGAAATTCAATGGGCTAGTTCTTTGTCCTACAGGGTCACTATGGTTGGAATCAACTTGATGGCAGTGGGTTTGGATTTTGGTACTATGCATTAGATGGAGTTCTAAGTGTTAGGGTAATGTGGTAGTTCAGTTTGTGTGTCAACTTGGCTGGGCAGCTGGATGTAGTATTCCCCATGATGAGACTGGTAATCAGCTCCGTGGTGGAATCTACTGTGAGCAGCTGGGTAGCTGCCTTAGGGAATGTTGTCTGCTTCCTGTATATAAGTAGAAGCTTTGGGGAATCATCTCTAGCTTATGGCATGATTGGGCCCTGCACATAGCCGTGTTGTTGTTCAGCAGTCTGCCATGCTCTGCCGACCCTGGGACTTACAATGGACTTGAATTAATAGTCTGCCATGTGGTTTGGTAAAATCGGGACTGTGCCATTTTATTTGTTGACCTTGGGCTTGTTAGCCTCAGCAGCCATAATATGTCTGAGTGACGAGATGCCTCTAGCTTCAGTGGGCTGGGAGCAAGAGGCAGAGCTGAAGCCCAAGGTTGAGGGGCTTTCACATAGCTCCTATAGCCTGGCACTCTGAACTTGGACTTAAAGCCTCCAAATTGTGAGAGAATAAACTCCTGTTTGTTAAGGCCATTCCATTTGTGTTTTATTCTTGTCAGAGAAGCACTAAGTAACCAGAACAGGTAATATGTGTACATGATAGCCAAATCGCTGCTCTCATGGATCTTATTCTGTCGGGTGGGAAAAGACATAATAAGATCAGAAATGAATAATATAAAGCTACTTTAGATTGGGCAGTCAGGGATCTCTTGAGACAATACCATTAGAATGGAGATCTAAATGGGACCAGACATGTAAAGATGTTCAGAAAGGTCATTCCAGGCAGAAAGGGCTCAGCGGGGGTGATGATCAGAAAAGAGGCCACTCTGGCTGGAATTTCATAAGCCTAGGGACAGTAGGAGCTCTGGTAGCATAGTGCTAAAGCACTTGACTGCTAACCAGAAGGCTGGCGGTTCAAACCCACCAGCCACTCCTCGGAAGGAAGGTTGGGCAATCCTACTTCCGTAGTGATACTGCCTCGGAAACCCAAGGAGGGGTCGCTATGAGTCGGGGCCGACTCGACGGCACATAACAACAACAACAACAGGGACAGTAGGAAGGAGCTCTGGTGGTGTAGTGGTTAAGGCATTTGGCTGATAACTGAAAGGTCAGTGGTTCAAATTCACCAGGTGCTCCACAGAAGAAAGATAAGGCAGTCTGCTTCTGTAAAGATTAATAGCCTTGGAAATCTAATGGGGTCACTGTGAGACAGAACCAACTTGATGGCAGTGTATTTCGTTTGGTTTGAGGTAAGAGAGTGACAGAGGGCCTGCAGCCTAGGCAAAGAGTTTGGATAATAGTGTTTGAGTGATGGATAACCACTGAAGGGTCTAAGTAGAGGAGTGCCAAGATCTAATGACAGCTTATCAATGTTTACAGTCAACTCGGTGAATCAGCAGGGGAATGTGGGTACACCCATGAAATCAAAAGATCTTGATCCTCTATAAAAAGAAAGGTGTTCAGAATGCTGTAAGTTACAGACCCATTGTCCTCATCCCTGCTCCCCCTGGACTCTGTTCAGAGCTGGGAGAGACACATATTTAAGACACATCCTATATTCACAAGACAAGAACCATGCTCTTTCATATAGTGTACAAATTCATTACTCATGTCAAAGTCAAAAGCTTACCCACATCTAATTTAAGATTAATCTTCTACAATTATGAAAAAAGAATGATTTGCAGGTAGCAGCAGAACATAGGGTTTGCTAGTTTCTGACTCGCCTATTTAAGGAGAGTATGGCCATGAGTGGGAGCTCTGGTAGCATAGTGGCTAAGGCACTTGACTGCTCACCAGATGGCTGGCGGTTCAAACCCATCAGCCACTCCTCGGAAGGAAGGTTGGGCAATCCTACTTCCGTAGTGATACTGCCTCGGAAACCCAAGGAGGGGTCGCTATGAGTCAGGGCTGACTCGAGGGCACATAACAACAACAACAACACGGCCATGAGTTACTTATGGAAATGTGGCCAATTGATTCTAGTCATACAAATGCTGTCTCAAACAAAAATCAGGAAAAATACTGACATGACATCTAAGTCACTCATAGATACATTCCTTAGAACTTTAATGTTAAATAAGCGACAAATAATAAACATAAGATGACATTTTACCAAAATTGTATACAGATTTAATTTTCTGTTTATATACTAGTTTAAAAACATCCAAGGGACTTTATTCAAAAGGTCTGTAAGAACAGAAATCTCTTTTCACATACTAAGTATTCAGTACTTATTTGCCCCAAGCTACCAACTTTATCGTAATTATTTTTACCATATGCTTACAATTCAGAATGTTAGTCTTACCCTATGAATGCTGGTCAACTGGAAACTCTGCAATTAGTTTCTATTTGAAAAATTCCTAAAGAGAAATCATTAACATATTGTTACATTTTATGCCATTTATCCAAGACTGAAAGACAATTTAACCACTTACATGGTTCTAAAATTTCCAACATCTATAACTTTAGGAAACATACAAAAGACAAGCTTTTTTTCCAAAGTGTTTTGAAAGAAATCATCTTCTAACTTCTCACAAAAGGCATTGACTAATACCCAGAGAGAAAAGCAAATCACTGTCACAAGTTAAAAATTTAATCCTTAAGAATCCTTAAAAATTGAATCCATTTTACAAATAAAAGAAAAACCCATGGGGAACAATCTATGCTTCTTATAGAAAACTGGGAAAACATAGGGAGGGGGAGGAACTTAATATTTGGCATATTTTTCTCCTTCCAGTCTTTTTATTTTTCCTTTCTGCCAGCCTGCTAGTTTTACACAATTATGCCATTGTAAAATTCAATGGCAGAATAGCGTACTTCTGCCTATTATATCATTGCATTTCCTGATGTTATTATAATGTTTCTCTATTTCCATTTGCAATGGAAATATAATAGCTCATAAATGTATATGTCATAGTTCATGAAATCATTCCCCTACTGAATCTTAGATTTTACCCTTTTATTTAAAAAAAAAAAAAATACTGTAAACATCTCTGTACATTGTTTATATATTTCCTTTGCAGAGTCTTTCAAAAGTGAGATTACTGGGTCAAACAGCATGAACATTTTTAAGATCCACAGAATTCTGGTGGCACAGTGCCTAAGGCATTCGATTGCAGTTCAAACCCACCAGCTGCTCCGCGGAAGGAAGATGGGGCAATCAATCTACTTCTGTAAAAATTTACTGCCTTGGAAATCCAATGGGGGTCACTATGAGTCAGAGTTGGCTCGATAGTGGTGGGTTTGGTTTTCTGGATATAAATATCATTAAATTATTTCTCAAAAAGTTTATATTAATTTTTTCTTCTATATATACATGAATAGAACCCTCACCAGATGTGGAAACCATCATGAAAAAATATTTTAAAAAAAGAAAAAAAAAATCTTTGCTAATTCTATACATGAAAAATGGTCTGACTGTTGCTTTATTTTGCTTTTCTTTGACTGAGCTGATGGCTTTCCAACATGTTTTATTAGCCAGTTCCATGTCTCTTTTCTATTTAACATTTACCTAAACCAGAGAAACAGTTTACTGAGAAGATATAAATGTAGAACTTAATGAAAGCTTTCTCATAATGACAACCTGTCATGGCAGGGTAAAGCCACTGCTGTCAAGCAAAAGAAATGACCCATATGTAGCTCAGTTTCTCCTCCAGGCTAAAACCAAACCATTCAAACTAATTTTAGAAACTATAGCAAAGCTATGGCTTTACTTCCTCCCCAGCAGCAGCACACAAAAGTACCAAGTTGAAAGACTGAAATGTGAAAATACTAATGGCAGTGCTTCTCAGAATAGAATAAATAATCCATATTTGGCAGGACAAAAAAGGATGCAGACTGTCACAACGACCGACAGACCCAGCTGCTGTGACAAGAGGGGGCTTCAGTGGGTTCTCCTGTTTGCTGTGCAAAAAAACAAAACTGAAAACCGTTTTTCCCTACTCATTCAAAAACATTTTTTCTCTCCCCAAGGCAAGACACAAGTCAACTTCATAGGGAAGGGGAAGAAAAAGATACGATGTAGAAAATAAGACAAATGCTTAGGAGCAAAAAGAAAGTCAATTCCAAGATGACCTAAAAAAATGTTATTCTAGAGAATTTAGAGATGACAATGCATTTGGGAATTCTCTTCTTTCTCAACTAAGAGCTCCTTTCAGAAGGTTCCTAATGGTGGCCTTATAAGGAAACACTCCCAAGTGGCTGAGAATTAAGGAACAATAGAGGACAATCAGCTTTTTGACAGAAAAACAAAAGGCCCCAAGGCTTTCACTATGAAAGCTGAGAAGTCTGGGTGCTCTTACTTCCTTCTGTTTAGCGGAGATAGTAGGGACTGACAAAACAAGCTCCTCTGTAGTAAAGCAAAGAGCTGCTATAAATTTTTGAAATCACAATGGTTTTCCATTTGGGTGAATTTGTCTCTTAAGTGATAGTTAAATAAAATCTCAGAGGAAAGATTTAGCAATAAGTCAGAGCTCTCATCAAAAGAACTCCTGTTAAATGCATAGTCATTTGACCACATTTTACAGAGCAGGAACAGCAAAAATTAACACAGTATCATATTCCTTCTCCCCCCCTTGTGCAGTTCTATAGTTTAAGGCTTTGTTGTTGCTGTTATGTGCTGTTGAGTTGGACCCAACTCATAGTGACCCCCTCCTTGGGTTCCCCAGGTGGTATCACTACAGAAGTAGCTTTGTTGTTGTTGTTGTTATTTGCCATTGAGTCGGACCCGACTCATAGCGACCCCTCCTTGGGTTTCCGAGGCATTATCATTACGGAAGTAGATTGCCCCATCTTCCTCCCGAGGAGTGGCTGGTGGGAGTAGCTTTAGGTTATGTAAAATTAGAGTCTCCTATTTTACCATAGGAGCTCTGGTAGCATAGTGGCTAAGACACTTGTCTGCTAACCAGACGGCTGGCGGTTCAAACCTACCAGCCACTCCTCGGAAGGAAGGTTGGGCAATCCTACTTCTGTAATGATACTGCCTCAGAAACCCAAGGAGGGGTCGCTATGAGTCGGGTTTGACTCGACGGCACATAACAACAACAACATTTTACCATAGGGGAGCTC
>NW_006922069.1:618036-643449 GCF_000298275.1 Orycteropus afer afer | reverse complement strand
TTGGAAACCCAAGGAGGGGTCACTATGAGTTGGGTCTGACTCGACGGCACATAACAACAACAACAACAACATTTTATCATAGAGGAGAACTAGTGGTATAGTGGTTAATTGCTTAGCTGCTAATCCAAAGGTCCATGGTTCCAACCCATCAGCGGCTCCACAGAAGAAAGATGGGGCAGTCTGCTTCCATAAAGATTTACAGCCTTGGAACATCTATGGAGGCAGCTCTATTCTGTCCTATAGGGTTGCTAGGAATCAGAATCGAATGGACAACAATGGGGTTTTGGTTTTAGATTCCATCAAAACTATGAATACCAGATGTACTTAAGAAGGGGAAATCTTCACTTTGTCATCTGTCCCACCTTAGAGAAGATGGAATCACTTGTGTTACCTTCCTTTTACTGCCACAGGCTGAATTCACTGTTCCCTCATCTATATTCCTAGAATACTTCTGTGAATATTTCATTTATATTGTTTTATAGTATATATCAAGTTTTTGTCTTGAGTTCCTTGAGGGCTGGAGCAGCATTTATTTATCTTTATCCCCAGGTTCTCTCACAATGTCTCTTTCCAGAACTGGACTAGATAAAGGGCTTGGATATTATGTCAGCAGCCATGTAGCAATCATCAATGGGATGTGAACCATGTCTGGAGATTTAACTAGATTAAACAAAAATAGTATTTAACAGAACTTTTCTCAGGGAAGGAACTGAATGTGATTGGAAGGCAAGGTAATGAGTCTGACTACTATTTTTCTTTTGATCATTTGAGATCCTGAGAACTGGCAAAGGGGGAAAACTAAAAACCAGTTGTTGTGGAGTTGATTCTGACTCATAGCAACCCCATGTGTAGAACTGCGCTCCTGAGGGTTTTCAGTGGTTAATTTTTAGAAGTAGATCACCATGTCTTTCTTCTGAGGGACCAGGGGGTGGACTTGAACCTCCAACCTTTTGGTTAGCAGTCTAGAGGGTCTATTTTCTTACCTTTTTTTTTATATAGTGCTTTGGTTCTCCTCTTAAAAATGTTGTGAACAAATATTTACAGAACAGTCTGAAGAGGCATTAAATCTTTAGTGTATTTAGAGTAGCAGAGTTCCTAGAAGGTCACTGCAAGTACTATGCAATCAACTGCTAACCTAAGGATGGCATGGTGGTTCAAACCACCCAGCAGCTCTGTGGAAAAAAGAGCTGGTGATCTGTTCCCGTACAGATTACAGCCAAGAAAATCCTATGGGAACAGTTCTACCCTGATACCCATAGGGTTACCATGAGTCGGAATCGAGTCAGTGGCAACAGGTTTGGTTTTTTGTTTGTTTGGAAGGTGCCTACATGTCTATCTTGCTCCTTTCTGCACCATAAATATTTACTAAATTACTATTGAGTGAATGAATGATAACAGAACAAGTTGAACCACTCAGTTGGTAACCAAGCATAGCCAAGAGGAGGCCTGGCTCTCCGAGAGCTCTGTGAACATAATCAATGTGCATACAAGTTGGGATTAGAAGGGTGGCAAAGCAAGTAGTACCAACAGAGCCTTGGGCAATCAGCATTTCCATCACCCCATGCCAGGTGCAGAAATTCAGAGGAAGAGGCTAAAAACATTCGTCCTTCAGTAAGAAGGGAGAAATATTCCTATTTGCCAACTTACCCACCAAACATGACATCTCACAAATCTGAATGGAGAACTGCTGTCAATTTCAGCATGACTGGCTGCATTATGATGATCGTAAGTCATTTTGAATCAGCGACGAACCACTAGATAAAGGCCACAGCATTCCAAAATGACCTTAAATCTTATCAAATTATGATTTCACAATTATTCTTCAGCACAAGTTAGCCTTAATATAATGCAACAAGTTACTTCTAGGACCAGTAAAGAATCAAGTTATCACCCAAATAAGGATGTTCGTATCATGCTGTTCCATGTCTATTTGTTGTTCTGTCCACTCTCCACCAAGACCATGGGCTCCGGGAGGGCAAGGACTGCCACATATTAGGTGCTTCATGATAAATATTGTAATTCTACAACCTTGTGATCTAAAGTTATGCTGGCAATATGGCTTATCCTTGGATAACTTTTATATCATAAAACTAATAATTTCTGATAGTGACTGCTATAAGGAATGCTGTATCTGTTATAACATACTATTAACCCACTGACAAAAATTAAATTGCCACGCACTGCCAAATCAGACCAGTGTTTGTTGTTGTTGTTTGCTGCTGTAAAGTTGGCCCCAATTCATGGTGACCCCATGCACAGTGGAAGAAAATGCTCCCTGGTTCTGCCCCATCTCCATTATCAGTTGCAGATCAGACCATTGTGATCTATAGCATTGTCCCGGGCTGATTTTTGGGAGTAGACTATCAGGCCTTTCTTCATAGTCAGTCTTAGTCTAGGAGCTTCCCTGACATCTGCTCAGCATCATAACAACCCACAGAACTCCACTGACAGATGGGTGGCAGTTGTGCATGAGGTACATCGAGGAGGTGCATTGACCAGGCATCAATCGACCAGGGCCTCCCGTATGGAACGTGACAATTCTACCACTGAACCACCAATGATTCAGCTAATTTCTGACAATAAAATGCAAATGTTTAATGTTCCTCAAATATTAATGACTTTTAAACACAAAAGATGTTTAAAATGAACACTGCAGTATAACCTACTTGCCCTCTAAAACAATTATTTCCTCTATACCTCCTATTTCTTCAGTGTTTAGGGAATGTTCGGTAGATATGTTATACTTCTATTAAGCCACACTGCAAATATCTGGCTAGATGCCATCCCGCCTCATTCACCTTTAAGCTCTTAGAAAAATCCAGTGTGTAGGACAGTACCTGACATGACAAATCCTCAATAATTATTTGCTGAAAAAAATGGTGGTGGGAGATGAAAGGGAGGTTAACATTTATAGTATACTTAGTGAGGTAAGTATTCTCATCTCAACTTTAAAGGTAGGAGAGCTGATGATCAGAGAAACTAACACACTTTCCCAAGCTCACAAAGCAAATCCAGAATTCACACCAAGTCTGACTAAAAGCCATCTGCTACACCGCCTCTCCAAGGAGCTATATAAAAAGTAGTTTAATATAGAATGTGACATCTCATTTTTAAAATCTACAACAATCTAGAGACAATTTAAAAATGAGATCTACATAGTTTTTCTAACTCATTACTCAGTATTCCATCTAGTGAAACAGAATCAACAAGTGCATCTGACATCCTGCCGGCCTGTTAAGTAATTAAGATTGACATGATAGCCAGAACAAGGACGTATCCTGCTTGCACAACCTCTTGCAGAGAAACATTTACCCACTAATTTAATAACAAGATGAAAAACTCAAGTTTAATCTGCACTGAAATGATAATGTTTTACATGCTTTTCTTCTTGGTATACCCACTAAAATGTGATTCAAATATCACCTAAATATGACATACTATTTCTGAATCATTTAATAAAGGATTTGCATGTAACTTCTATCCTTTAGTTAGGCCCATTTCTTGTCCTAGAAACCAGATGAACATTTGCCAAAAGGCTGGCAGTTCAAACCCTCACAGACAAATATGGCAGTCTGCTTTTATAAAGATTTACAACCTTGGAAACCCTATGGGATAGTTCTACTCTGTCCTACAGGGTCTGTATGAGCTGGAGCCAATTTGATGGCAGTGGGATTTGAGAGATAGATAAGGGAGTGTAGAAAAAAGGCTAAGATCAAGTTCTGACATTGTCACTCACCACCTGCTCAATCTTAGATAAACCATCTAAGTAAGTATCAATTCTCTTATTTCTAAAATAAGACTAGCAATGGTTTCGACGTGTAGAGTTATTTTAAGAGTTAAATGAGGTAACTACTACAAATCAAATGATTAACATAGCAGCAGGTACTAAGTACCCCAGAATGGTAATTAATTAACAGGACAGTAGAATTGTCTGAAATGGACACTTTAAAGTTTGGCTTTAAAGCATGATCCTGCAAACAGCAACCAGATTTGATACAAAAGGGCTTGATTTTTCAGCCAAATTAGGGATTTCTATGTGAGATTTTGCAGTATATCACATGATACTAGTTAATAAAAAGTGTTATGAAATTTAAATGTAAATCACTCAATCATTTAATATACAGCCCACAGGGAAGACAAAGTGTTGTGAAACCAAAACAACACATTGGGATGCAACATCTTTACAAACAACCTGTGCAGGTAATTCCCACTTTTTGATGCAATGTCTCTCAGTCAAGATTCATGCTGCAAACAAGCCAGATATGATCAGTATCACCTAATGGGCCATGTTTTAAAATTTATAATCATATAAAATAAGAAAAATGCTGATTGTTTTCAAATAAGCATAAGTGGATTATACAAATTAAATGTACAGTGGGCCCTAATGTACTAGAAAACATACTAACATGAAAAAATATAATTTTACTGTGCCATATTTGCTTTGTCCATAATTTATTGGTTACTGTAATAAATAGTAAATATTTAATTATCAATTTTGTTTGTCACCTTGAATTACAGGGTTTGAGAGAGATGATTATAATAAGAGATCATAATCAGAAAAGGGTCTTGCAGTGTAGTGAGTTGCATGGTATGACTTTTCTAGCCATAGCCTTTGTAACTCCTATTGGATTACTGGATGGATTTACATGTTGAAACCATGTAAATACATGTTAACTTGGCTGGGGAGGTGGCAGTAGTTATTTCCCATAATGAGACTGGCAATTAACTCCTTGGTGGAATTTGCTGTGAGCAACTGAGTAGCTGCTTTTAAACTCCTATCTGTTAAAGTCATCCACCTGGAGTATTTCTGTTGGAGCAACATGAAGTAATCTTCTGGGAAAGTTTACTCTCTCTCATGTGTGTAGAACTCTGATGTTGGGATTGGTTAGTTTTGCCATTCATTGAAATGAGCCCTCCTAGAGGCAGAGGGGAATCTCATTGCTGGCTGAAAGAGATATCTGGCTGAGAGAGACACTGATTGAGAGATGGTGGCAGTGGAACCAAGAAGCATGGGACAGAGTGGCAGGCTTACCCGGCCCACAGAGGCAGAGGCCAGGCTGAGAGGCCAAGGGCCAGAGAGGTATGTCTAAAGGCATAGCAGAAGGGAGACTGTCCTGATTGAGGAACTGTATCCTGTATGTGTTGCTTTCCTAATAAGCCCCATAAACTATAAATTCTGTGTGGCCACTGCAGCAAATTATTGAACCCAGCAAAGAGATAGTGGGTGCCACAGGAGGGACGTTGGTGTCAAGGTTGATAAGAGGGTTGGAGGGTGGCGGCATGTCTGGCCTCATAGGAACAGGCCTTGGTTTGCTGATGGTGATTCTGTCTTCCTCTTGTGTGGTTGTTGTTGTTGTTGTTATGTGCAGTCGAGTCAGACCGGACTCATAGCGACCCCTCCTTGGGTTTTCGAGGCAGTATCACTATGGAAGTAGATTGCCCCATCTTCCTTCCGAGGAGTGGCTGGTGGGTTTGAACCAGCCTTCTGGTTAGCAGTCACGTGCCTTAGGCACTATGCTACCAGAGCTCCCGTGGTTAGAGGAGGTCAGAAGATGTCGTCTCCCTGCCCCTTTAGCAGGTCTTCTTTTACATGACATAAATTGTCATATAGGAACGTAAGACATTCAAAAATCTTCTAGTGATTATACAGGAAAGCTCACATGTGAGACCGTTCTTTTCTAAAATAACACTGAAACACAAGTTTACAAAATCCAACAATAGCTTTAGATGGATCTGGAAAGTATTTGATCCTCTTGTTAATCTGCTTTTATTAAGAGATCAGTCAACCAGCAGGCATCAAGGACAGACTAATAGCACATGTGAAGTGGTGCTGGAGAGGGAAGATAGGGCAGGAGAGGAGAGAGAGAGGGAGATGGTATATGTGTTTGTTGGGGTGTAGCTAAGGAGAACAATTACAATCGTTTGCCTTAGTGACAGGCCACATATTATTGGCTGCTTGCTCTTAAAAAGGAAAAAGAAAAAGGCCTGAGACTTTTATAATGACAAACTCATTTTTTGTAGGATTGTCTTATTACTTACCTAGTGTCTGCATATGTGGGGTTGGAATATACACCCAAGGCATTAGCAGATAAAAGCAGTGAGTCCCATTAAAAGAGAGTTAATTTAATAATAGGGAAATAGCTGTATTGCTTTTTTATAGGACAACATTGAAAGATAAAGGGAATGTAGCAATGTGATTGGGTGTTTACATGAAGGAAAGTAACCTCACTGTAGCATAGGAAGGATTGAGACTAGGAGGCAGCATGACCTACCACCAGAGAGAACACCTGACTAGGTGTCAGGAGACCCAGTTTCTGATCCTTAATTTATATCTGACAGAATAATGTTGGGTTATTTCACCTCACCTGGCCTGAGTTTCCTCATCTATGATGCCACACAGAAACTCAATAAAACGAACACTTTTAGCTCCAGCATTCCATAATCTTGTTGTTGTTGTTGTTATTTGCCATCGAGTCAGCCCCGACTCATAGCGACCCCTCCTTGGGTTTCCAAGGCAGTATCACTACGGAAGTAGGATTGCCCAACCTTCCTTCCGAGGAGTGGCTGGTGGGTTTGAACCACCAGCCTTCTGGTTAGCAGTCAAGTGCCTTAGGCACTATGCTCCCCTGAAGCTAGAGGATATGTTATTTGAAAAGACTCTTTTGGAATGGTGAGAATTGAGCAGCACTTTAAAGACGTTAAGGAGCTCTGGTGGAATAGTACCGAAGGCATTTGACTGCTAACTAGGTTGGTGGTTCAAACCTACCAGCCACTCCGCAGAAGAAAGACTGGGCAATCTATTTCAGTAAAGATTTACCACCTCGGAAACCCAAAGGAGTCAGTATGAGTTAGAATCGACTCAATGGCAATGAGTCTGTTTTTTTCTGTTTAAAAAAGTTAGAACCCCAAGAAAAGCATTAATTCAAAGGGGAATCATTTATGTTTTCTTAGAGAGCACACTGGATATATCTACAATTGGCCACTAATAAATCTGTCTCTCTGAACAGAGAAGAACAAGTTGGGCATAACAAGAAAAAGTCAACAGGTAAACCATATAACGAAGTATTGATTTAAATTGAAGGTGAAAAAGTAACTGGGAACCATAAAAGGGCCCTAATACTAACCCATTAAGCATTGAGTTTCAACAGATTCAGTCCTTGCCTTGTAGGTTCTCTGCTTATACACGTGTTCTCCTTGGGTGATAACCCTTTACTCTTAGGGTTCTACCTACCACTTCAGTGTAGATGCCCTGCTTCCTAACCCTCAACCTCAGAACCATCTCTCCAATTTTTTCCTGGTTATTTACTGAGCATCTCAAACTCTGAATATCCCAAATTGAACTCACCATTTCCTCCCACATCCTCTCATCAAACCTAATTTTCCTGAGTCCCTGAATCTCAGATTGATAGCAATATTCAGCCACTTAGGCACCTAACTCAAAAACTTCCTTTTCTTCAACTCCTCCAAAACAAACAGCTCTATTCCTTAATTAACACCTTCTTCTACAACCCCCTGCTCCTACGGTCAAGCCCACTTCATCTTTTGAGAGGTTCACTGAAACACCATTCTCTCTTGCCTTGCTTCGTCACATTTCCATACTGCAACCAGAGAGCAATTCCTAAAACATATTACCTTCCACTTTGGTCCTTTTGTTACATTAAAGATAAAATAGTGTCTCACGAAGGGGTGGGGGAGGTCTGGTAATGGAAAGAAACCAGTATTATCCAGCTTCTCTTGTTTTCTGCTCCTATTGGTTATTGAGATTTTCTTTCCAGGAATGCTAGAGTTTTGACCTTAGAAGACTGGGCAGACTAGATCACATGTTCTGTGATTACTTTAATCACTGAGCACTTGAGAATAGCTGGAATAGCAAGAGAGTATGCTTCAACATGTGGCTGGCTGGGGGCACTCACTGAACCTCATAGGTGAGGCTATGTTGTTGTTGTTGTTGTTATGTGCCGTCGAGTCGGCCCCGACTCATAGCGACCCCTCCTTGGGTTTCCGAGGCAGTATCACTACGGAAGTAGGATTGCCCAACCTTCCTTCCGAGGAGTGGCTGGTGGGTTTGAACCGCCAGCCTTCTGGTTAGCAGTCAACTGCTTTTAGCCACTATGCTACCAGAGCTCCTAGGTGAGGCTATAGCTACATATAACTTCAATCCATGCTGCTGTGTTGTAGATTCTGATACAATCTGCACCACCCTTATTATAGGTCTGACTTGATGGCACATAACAACATTAGGGAAAGGGACTTTTAAAAGCCTCTAGCCCCATTTCTACCTATATTTCCCTGGTGTCTTATGTTCCAGAGAGTTGGCATTTTTGGTCATAAGTTTTCTTTTACTTCCTAGTCAGCAGCAGAGGTTGTGTGATAGTTTGCGTTTTAACACAACCATTTGCTGATGTGTTGCCCTGTAGATGTTCTAGAGATACTCTGTTGTTGTTGTTGTTGTTATGTGCCGTCGAGTCAGACCCGACTCATAACGACCCCTCCTTGGGTTTCCGAAGCAGTATCACTACGGAAGTAGATTGCCCAACCTTCCTTCCAAGGAGTGGCTGGTGGGTTTGAACCACCAGACTTCTGGTCAGCAGTCAAGTGCCTTAGGCACTGTGCTACCAGATCTCCTAGAGATACTTTAGGTAGGTGCAAACTTCTCAATGACTATTTTTCCCTTTTAACATCTGTTGTTCCCCTAAGGCCTTGCTGCTAACTAAGTGCAGCCTCACTTACCAATCCCATCACTGGCAAGAGCAAGGGGCAGGGGCTGGTGTTCCATGGTGGCAGTGTGGGAAAATGTGCCCTGGACCAAGTCCCAGGCCTGCCTTCACCTGGATGGGCTCAAGCAAACCAGTCATCCAATCCAGGCGTCCATCTCCTTGGCTATAAAATAGGGACAATCATACTGGTTCTAAGAAGGGGTTGCTATTAGTGAGAAAAGAAAACAGTGGGGGAACACTTTGAAATCACTAAAGTGGCACATAAATGTAAGGAAGCAAGGTTACAAAGAAAGTTAATTCTTTTGACAGCAAAGTGATTTGAAGAATGGGTGCTTTGGCCTTGGAACATTATCTTAGACTGAAACAAAATAACCCATGAAGTGTGCTTTATTTAAACCACTTTGGTCCCAAGGAAACAAAACAGCAAGTGTTAACAGGTCACTGACACCCTCCAACATTTAAGTCTTACTACAAAATCAAAAAGAACTTTTCAAAAGGTGCAGTAGTCCAGAAAAAAATATGTGGTCCAAACACAGAATGGCAGTAATCTCTTTCACTGTGGGAAGGCAACAACTCGAGTAGAAAATTCCCCTTCGAATCTACTTCACAACAATGGACCAATAATGGACCACTTGTATTCTGTCAATTGGGAATGAATGAATGAATGAAAGGAAGGCAGACAAAAAATAAATAAATAAATAAACAAACAAACAATTTCTGGCTCACAGTGCCAATGAAGTACAGCCATGCCTGTCCATCCAACCCCTTTTAAAATATTCCAGTCAGCTAACATAGCTTACCTCCTCCAGCTCCCATTTTCCCTGGAAGAAAGTGTGGGAAAGGAGTACTGAGCAAGAGCATTAAGAAAGCAATAGATCAGTTTCAAAAGGGTAAGCTCTTGTGTCATCTGTGTTTCAGGTAAAATGTCCACTTTCGCCTTGCTGTGAAGTCAGTGTTTAATATGAATGGTTGCCATTTGTATTGTCTCCATAGGGGCAGAAAAATGTCTGGTTTACATTTAGGGCACATGTAGCATGCGTGACACTGCAAAAGAACGATCTCATATAGGCTACTTCTTATTCAAAATGGTTGTAATTTGAAATGGTGCCAAGTAGCTCACTTAGAAGGTGAAGCTCACTCTCAAGGGTAAAGCAGGGCAGTCATTTAAGCCACTGATGTTCTGAGTCAATGACTTCAGTTACTTCCTCAGGGACCCTTCCCTGACCACTGTGACTAGAGCCCTTCACTTTAGTTCTTTATCCCTCCCTTTCATAGGATTTATCACACGTTGAAAGATAGCAACACACAGAGTTTCTGCACGGTTAGCTTTGAACTTCAGCACTCAGTAGGATTCAGCAACTTTATCTGGTGATAGCAAAACCATGTTTCTCTGGGAATTTTAGAGTTTTGAGGGCCTCCCAGGATACAGAAGCCACATTCTGCATCTGGAGATTTTTAACACATGACTTCTGAATCAGGGTGGGGCTGTGTCATGGCTCAGTGACACATTCAGCTGCATAACATGCAGTCTCTGATCAGTGGCCCAAGATTTTCCTTTGTGCATAGCAAATCAATCCACAGTTCTTTCTTAGCAACCCCATTTGAAGGGTGGAAAGATTTCATCAAGAAAGTTATTTTTTTTTTTTACCCTCTTTTTTCCCCCTTAACACACACAAGAAATAATATTTTCTATTTATATTTGACAACACCATCTGTTTTTATTATAGAGAATCTTAATCATTTAAAAAAAAAACAAAAAAACCAAACCCACTGCTGTTGAGTCGGACCCGACTCATAGTGACCCATCCTTGGGTTTCTGAGGCACTATCACTACGAAAGTAGATTGCCCCATCTTCCTTCTGAGGAGTGGCTGGGGGGTTTGAACCGCCAACCTTCTGGCTAGCAGTCAAATGCCTTAGGCACTACACTACCAGAGCTCCTATTCATTTAAGGAAGGGAACAATTAGTCCTGGTAGTTGAACAGAGGTGAAAATGAAGAAGGCCCTGTGTACCACCAACTCCTGTTATGGCCAGAGATGGGTCACCAAAAGAAGGGGCAAGAGAAATGTCACATCTTGGATCTACTCTGGCACCAGGTAAATGTAACAGTCATGACCTATTTTCTGCTATGTGCAAAACATTGTGCCAAATGCTGCAGGGGTTAAAAAGGTGTCAGACTCAGACCTGATTCTCAAAAAAAGCAGCTTACACATTCTTTTGCTGGAATAAAGCATGAATAAAAGAAAAATCAAACAAATGGTTTATATACCTGCATCTTCAGGCACTATACACCAAAGCAATAATAGTCACTACATGGGAGATATGAGTTGGGTCAAGAAAGATGAATAGAATTTATATAGATGGGGGGGGATGAAGGACAAAGTAAGGGAGTTTAGTAACGTATATCACATTTCAAAAGGAGGAATAAATAAAGGAAGTAGGAGGAAGCCAAGGTGAATGAAAACAGTTATCGAAGAGACATATATATGGATGGAGCAGAATTTTTGAGACAGAAATAATAGGAAATAAGAGGGTAGAATAGATTAGAGTGAAATATTATGGAAAGTCTTGAATGTTAAGTTTTTTCAAGACACAGCCCAGCACCAGCGTATAACAGATACCTGAAAAATGATTGCTTTAGAGATTAAAAATACTACTTTTAGAATTAATAGCCAAGTCGTTTAAGTGAGAGAAGGAAGATGATATTTAGGCCTAATCATAAAGGCAGTAGGGAATCACTAATGGTATCTGATGGGGAGAATGGTGGAAAAAATACATTTAGGGATATATCAGTATACACTAAGAAAATTAATTTGAAAACAGCAGGAATAATTCCTTGGAGGGGGTCTGAGATTGAAAGCAGAAAGTCTAATTCTATATTGGGAATATATCAGATCACCTTGTGAAATAAGACATAAATGAACTCCAAAATTAAATCCCAAGTAGAAAAACAGTCATGCTTTTAAAAATTAAGAAGCCCTCATGGTGCAGTGGTTAAGCACTTGGGTGCTAACTGTAAAGTTGGCAGTTCAAAGCTGTTCCACAGAAAAAGATGAGGCAGTTTGCTTTTGACTTTTTTGTTTGTGTTTTTTCTGACTAGATCCTACCCAAGAATTCATAGCTAAATATTTCATGCAATGCTGTATCACAAAAGAATAGCCATTTCATACACACACACACACACACACACACACACACTGCCTGATATTCTACCAGTCTTGTTAAATAAACTGTGAACAAACCATCAGTTTCAGAATGTACCAGGCCTTTCTTATGGAATGAAGTGGTACAACAGTTAACACACACTGCTGCTAACCAGGTCAGTGGTTCAAGTCCACCCAGACACACCTTAAAAGAAAGGCCTGGCTATCTATTGAAAAATCAGCCATTGAAAACTCTGTGGCTCACTGTTGTACTCTGATACACATGGGTCAGCATGGGTAGGAACTGACTCAACGAAAACTATTTTTATTCTATTGGAACAATCATTAGGGATTATGTCATTTACCAGGCAATCGAATCTGTGTTTACAATCAGGTCACAATTACTCTAATTATGGACCAACATTTCATTTGTTTCATAACTGGTGCCTAATGAAACAGTTCTGGAGATCTGACTTCATCACAAGGTAACTTAAATAACTTCAGTGCCAAAGAAGTTTTTTTTTTTTAAACCAAGTTTTACTTAAGCAACTGATTTTTCAGTTGAGGCACCAGAAATCTTATTTAAAAAAAAAAAAAATGACTACACGAACTAATCTACATCAAACCAAAATGCTTTCATCCATTACAAAACAATATTCTTCTCTCATAAACACTTTATTTAAATATTTCCCAGCAACAGGCTTGTGTGGACAAATCAGGAAGTGAAACCAAATATGATCAAATTGTGAAAGTGGAGCAAAATGAAAGAATACATTTGCAATCAGCTGAGGCATTATTAAAATTTCATTTAAAAATTCATTCCCTTGGAAACATCAATTTAATTAAAGGAATAATAAGAATTTCAAAAGCATATGTCTTCATTTGATGTCTGGTAATTTCCCCAATCTTCCATGCAAATAATGTCTTTTCCTGTAGCTAGGATGTTTCATCTGAAATGCGATCACTCACCCAGCCTGTCTGGTGAGTGGAGAAGCAGCTAAGATATCATTGTCATGCTATAAATCTACTTGAAAACAAAACAATCGTAATCTTTAATGACTTACTTTTGAGAAAGTGTTCCTTTTGGCTTCTAAGGTAACAAACAAATCCCATTTTTCCTAATTGTTTTGCTAAGGTCATTATCTTTCTTTTTATTTTACTGTAAATATAAACTCCCTAAAAATAGGAATTGTGTTTCTCTGATTAATATATATATTTTTTTACTTGGTTGGAATTGACTCAATGGCAGTGGCTTTGGTTTTGGTTTTGGTTTTAAGACTCAGTGTCCCAGACATAGAAAGTATTATAATAAATACCAATGATTACTCTTACTGTGCAAGGACTGTGTTATCACATAAAACATGCTACCGTTTACATTTTCTTCCTAAATGATGCCAAGAGGAATCATAAATTCTCAGGCTCTACTACTATATCGTTTATTCCTAGGAGATTAGGTGTGGGAAGGAAGCTAGAAGCCACATGCACCAAATAAAATGAATTATCATTTACTTATTATTTTTAAGCAGGGCTTGGACAAGTTTACTATTAGATCCAATGTAATATTTTATAAACACTTCAATTTAAATAACTAAGAAGGTGGTTCCTAAGCTATCCATGACTTCAGCAAGTGACCAGGTGACCGTATCAGAACTGCACAAATACAATGCTAACATGAATATCTGTGCTACTCTGCAGAAAAAGTAAACACACTGCTGCCATGTATAAAAATGGAATGTAAAAGAAAAAAAAACTGTGAATATATATAAGCAAATAGTGATAGACAAATCCATTGGCATCCATATGTGTGTATATAAACATATATACATGTATATAATAAAGGCAAATCAAATCAGTAGTGAATTCAATAAACATTTTAGAACCTACTCTGCAAAGAAGTATGTTACTCCTAAGAAAGTGACTATTTCATTGCCATTGTGTCAAGGGGTTGAAGAGATGGCCTTGAGTTCCACTTCTGAGCATGTCTGTTATTGTTGCTATTATATGCTGTCAAGTTGGACTCGACTCATAGCGACCCCTCCTTAGGCTTCCAAGGCAGTATCACTACAGAAGTAGATTGCCCCATCTTCCTTCCGAGGAGTGGCTGGTGGGTTTGAACTGCCAGCCTTCTGGTTAGCAGTCAAGTGCCTTAGACACTATGCTACCAGAGCTCCTGAACATGTCTGTAGACCCTTAAAAGTGAGTACTAAAGCAGGCCTGTCCCCTAGTCAACCTGTTTTCTTCCCATTACTCCCTCACTCTTTTTTTATCAAATACTGTACTTTCACTGCAGGGCCTTAAATTAAATAGTTGTGTTTGTTGGATTCTCTTGACAGGACGAGTTTACTGAATATCTGCTATGGTGTGGGTTTAACAGGACAAGAAAATGTATTTCACATAACATCTACCCTTAAAATACTCATAAAAGTTAGGAAGATAGGAAATATACACAAAGTAAATAGAGAACAAGAAAATACATAATCAAGGATTAACAGTAGAGCTGAAACATCTCTTAACATATGTATAATGCTTTAAAGTTTACAGAGTATTTTTTTTTTTATTAAACAATAATTTAAATCATGCACTTGATTTCAGGATAAGGACAGGAGCTCTAGGAGGAAAATTAAACTAAGTTATGTAGTTTGTGAGAGAGAGCTTGAACCCACATCCTTGAATCCAACACCACATTCTTCCCATCATCCCAAACTGACTCTCACTAAGACAAAAGCCGTAGTTCAGGGAAGAGAGTGATCAGCATGAAGGACCTGAATATGAATCTTCAGGGATATGCAGGAGCTAGATTAAAAGACACACTCAGCTGGGAAAGGGCAAGAGTAGAGAACCACCTCTTAGGGTCTCCAGGCTGTAATCTTTATGGGAGCACACTGCCACATCATTCTTCCAGAGAACCTGGTAGCCTCAAACTACTGACCTTTTGTTTACCTGCCAAGAATTTTAACCACTGTACCACCAGGGCTCTCTAAGGGAAATTAATCTAGGGGAGCATGGAAGATACACACTGGGACAGGAGCACAGAAGAAGACAGAATGAAGGCAAGGAAATCAGGTAGGACCCTCCTGCAGTAATTCAATAACAAAGTAGTGAGGACCCTGGAACAGGGAGTGATAGTGAGAATAAGCAGGAATGAAGGAATTTAAATGGCAATATAATAACAACTCCATGGAACTGTTCTATTCTCTAATACACAGGGTTGTCGTGAGTCAGAATTGACTCCACAGTGATCGATGGGTTGGGTTTTTTTGGTATGATGGATAATCTGACAAGAAGGCTGGCAGTTCAAACCCACCAACCACTCCTCGGAAGGAAGGTTGGGCAATCTACTTCCGTAGCGATACCACCTTGGAAACCCAAGGAGGGGTCGCTATGAGTCGGATCTGACTCGACGGCAGTGAGTTCGGTTTTTGGTTTTGGTTATTGGCTGATGGGAGAGATGGAGAAAGGAAAGAGCAATGAAGCTGGGCTGGTGAATGCTCTATCATAAAGTATCAGTCCATGCTCAAAATGAAGAAGATCATGAGCAATCTGATGAGGTTCTCATTCACTTGGAATCAAGGATAATTCTTAACATAACTAAAGTTTTTACTTTTATTAGGGTTTTTTTTTTTTTTTTTTGACTATTAGCTATGTTTAGTGCAGGGAACTCAGGTCCAATTACTGCAGGAGGATCCTACCTGATTCCCTTGCCTTCATTCTGTCTTCCTCCATGCTCCTGTCCCAGTGTGTATCTGCTTCCCTGCTCCACTAGATTAATTTCCCTAAGAGAGCCCTGCTCTGCTCCAGGTCCTTTTCTGCTTGTTTCTCTCTCCTCTTACCTCTTATAAGATAAAAGGTAATACAGGCCACACCCCAGGAAACTCCCCTTATATTCTATCAGAGTCATGACCTGAGTAAGGGTGTTGCTTCCATCCTAATCTCCTTAAAACTGATTGTCAGATCACACCATGGAGGATAATTACTTCACTGCCAAACCACTGAGAATCATGGTCTAGCCAAGTTGACACATATTTTTTGGGGACACAATTCAATCCATGACAGTGATGAATGTAATTTTTAAAACTCAAGAGTTTGCAGCACCTATGGACTATGCAGGTGGTGAGGTCTAGTAGGCAGTTGGAAATATAAACTGAAGCCCTTGGGAGAAGGCACGCATGCACGCACGCACACACTGCCATCATAGCGACCCCTCCTTGGGTTTCCAAGGCAGTATCACTATGGAAGTAGATTGTCCAACCTTCCTTCTGAGGAGTGGCTGGTGGGTTTGAACCACCAGCCTTCTGGTTAGCAGTCAAATGCCTTAGGCACTACACCACCAGAGCTCCTAGGGAGAAGGCAGCATGAATGAATTTGTTAGGCTGTTCATTTCTGCTGCAGACTCTGGCCCACGTTCAGTTTAATGGTCATTTTTCTAAAAAAGGTATTTAAAATAAAGAACTAAATGTAATTTCAGTCCATCTCTCATTTGAAGGAACTCATATAGCATCTTCCTTTATGAATATTTCTACTTACAGATGGGGCAATTTCATTACTTATGAAGACAATGGAGTCAATTCTAAGCTATAAAGTCCCTATAAATTATAAGACACCCCCCCACACACCTCTTTTAATGTCTTTTCAGCCAAATAGAAGATTGTGGTGGAGGGAAACAGGACTGGATGTAATCAAAGACTTTGCTTGTAAATAACTTTCCAGTTTCCCTACTGTAGATACTCATTGTCTTTCTGTACATGAACCACCAACTCTAACAAAACACGTATGGGCGTATTTTCTCATTTCACTTCAATGTGAAAAAGGTGTTACCTCTCCCGAGTTACTTGAATTTGTGCTCTAAACACTGGTTGTAGAAACCTGAATATAATTAGCTTATCAACAGGGTTAAAAGGAATGAGAAGGAATTTCATATGTGATATGGTTGTATTTTTGTAAATATTAAGTCTCTCTTCTTTGCCAGCATTGGCAGAGTTGGAAAATGTATCCTTGGGGAACCTAGATCTGAAGAATTGTTCCTGTTTAATCCTTTTTTCCCCACAGAATTCATCTCCTTTTAATTCCCTATTCTATTGATTTGGTCTACTACTATCTGACTCCACCTACTAGGCAGTAAACTCTAGGAAAACAGGGTTTTTATCTTGAGGGTTCACTGATAATAGTCCCAGCACTTAGCTCAGAGAGTAGGGACTTAATATTTTTTGAGTAAATAAATCACAGTCTTGTGATTATTACATTTCAAGAAGTTAACACATGTTTTTCATTAGCACTCATGCACAATTTAATTTCTAACCATTACTTTCATTTATATATAACAAAGAAATTCTTTCAGGAACTATATTGTGGTGAGATCCTGCAGAGCACTGGAGATTACTGGAATTAATGTGGAGAAGTGTCGAAGCCCCAGGTTTTCCAGATGATTTCTGTGTATAGCTCTGTTCTGTGAAGAGGAGTTACAATGATTCTTCTATTACCCATACTATTCTGACTTCTGGTTTCTGTGATCTCAATTCCTGCTTGCAGTATCTGTTTTAGCCCAGGCCTCTACTCGGCATTTCTCACCCAAGGTTCCGTGAGTTTGATGTCTGTTGTTTTCAATGTCTGAAACTTTGATTTTGTTGGGGTGGGGGTTAAGGGGGGGGGGTGGAGGTGTGGTTTAAACCAAGAGAATGATCTGAGCCTGTATCTTTACATAAACCAGAGACCGACAGAACTTAAAATCACAAGACTTATTTTGGACTACTGTCCACTCAAGGTTCTTTTTGTCCTTCTCAGCCTCTTTATAAAACCTAATAATTTTCTTACCACACTGTTTGATGGGATAATCACAGTGACCACTTGCATTCATTACTCAATGTATCTTTTTTTTTTTTTTCCTGGTCAACTGGATTTAGTCAGTATGAATTATTATACAACCAAATCTAAGAGAGACTATTCCCATGCTCCAAATTCATAGTAAGAATGAGAACAAAAGGACTTCAACATTAGGAGAAAAATAAAAAGATGCATTCTACATAAGTTTATGCTACTTTGCAATCAACAATATTTCTTTTTGATATCTAAACATGTTGTTGTTGTTATTTGCTGTCGAGTCAGCACCGACTCATAGCGACCCCTCCTTGGGTTTCCGAGGCAGTATCACTACAGAAGTAGGATTGCCCAACCTTCCTTCTGAGGAGTGGCTGGTGGGTTTGAACTGCCAGCCTTCTGGTTAGCAGTCAAGTGCCTTAGGCACTGTGCTACCATAGTTCCCCTAAACATGTTAGGAATAAAAAAAAATTGCCCTTTTGCACTCTCTGTGAAAATGAAGTCAGTACATAACCTAGGCCCTGACTTTTTAAATCATCAGACTGGGTCTAATGTAATTCATAGGCAGACAATTCCAAGCACATCAGTTAAATCAGCAAGGCAATATTTAGAAAGGCTCTTGTCACCTGCACAGAAGACGATTCACTTGACAGCACTCCTTTCTTAGGCACTGACTCAAATCAGCTAGACTGAAAATAAATCTACACGGTACACAGCTGTCATTGTAGCCCCCCTCCCGCAGCCCTCTGAGCAATAACTTGATTCATTTCCCCCTATTTGTGTGACTGGTTCTGCAAACAGGATTATAATCCAATGAATGTATTTTTTCCCCCCACTGTGAAGAGAAAGCTTTTCAGTGTCCTAGGTAGGGCTTATTGGTAAACTGTGCAGTTCTCTTAATTTTACTTAATGAAAAACAAACACTTAAACGCAATGATCTTTGTGACCCAGTTACAAAAATTTGGGCTCTAAAATTAGAGTCAGATTTTATCAAAGAAATGTAGGCATCAAAGTTTGAGGGACAGACAGGTAATAGACTGGATTTCTGTCATCGTCTACCAGGTACAGGCAACTTATTTATTTTCATTGTATTCCTTAATTATTATTATTTTTAAACTTTTTTTTTTTTAATTGTGATTTGGGTGAAAATTTACAGAGCAAATTCATTTTCCATACAGCATATTTTAAAACTTTTTCTTATGGGAAATTTAAAACATATACAAAGGTAGACAGAATGGTACGTAAATGTCATGTACCCATCACTGACACAGCAATGCCTACTCCCACTACAATCTTTGAAGCAAACTCCAAATATCATATTTCATCTGTAAATATTTCAATATGTTATCTCTAAAACCCAGCCCCATAGGGGTTTCTAGGCTGTAATCTTTATGGGACAGCAGGTTTTCTCCTGTAGAGCCACTGGGTTGAATTGCTAATCTTTCAGTTAGCAGAGACCCTGATTAGCAATTGTTTTGGTTACTTCCTGCCATTCGAACAGAAATACCACAAATGGGTGGCTTTAATAAATAGGAGTTTATTCTCTTATGGTTTTGGAGGCTAGAAATCTGAGTTCAAAGTGCCAAGCTCTAGGGGCTGGGTAAAAGACCCTCAACCTTGGGCTTCAGCTCTGTCTCTTGCTGCCAGGACACTGAAGCTGGAGGATTTTCTTAACTCAGGCAGCTGCTGGCTGCCGAGGCTAACAAACCCAAGGTTGACAAGAAAAAAGGCACAGTCCCAATATTACCAAACAACACGGGAGGCCACTAATTCATGTCCAGAGATAGTCACAAGAGCAGTAGGAAACATAGTAGGCTGCCAAATTAAGACTCAGCAACGTTCAGGGTCCAAGCACGCTAAAAAGCTTAAGGCCTTTCTCAAAGCTGCTTCTTATATACTGGAAGCAGACAATGTCACTAAGGCAGCTACTCAGCTGCTCCAGTAGATTCCAACGTGGAGTTGATTACCAACCTCACCATGGGGAATAACTATATCCAGCTGCCCAGCCACTCAATATCAGGCCCAGCCAAGTTGACACACAAACTGAACTACCACAGTAATTTTGCCAAAGACATGTGTAAATATTCCCACATGGCTGCTTTCAAGCTACAAATATGATACCACTGAATGTGAAGTTTAAAAGAGATGTGTGGCATATCATTATATAGTACTCCCAATAAGCAAATATATTGTTGTTTTGTTGTTAGGTGCTGTCGAGTTGTCTCTGACTCATAGTGACCCTATGTACAGCAAAAAGAAACACTGCCCAGTCCTGTGCCAGCTCGATGATCCTTGCTATACCTGAGCCTATCGTTGCAGTCACTGTGTCAATCCACCTCATTAAAGGCCTTTCCCTCTTTTGTCGACCCTCCACCTTACCAAGCATGATATCCTTCTCCAGGGAATGGGTCTTTCTTAAAACATGACCAAAGTAGGTGAGACAAAGTCTGGCCATTCTTGCTTCCAAGGAGCATTCTGGCTGTACTTTTTCCAGGACAGATTTGTTAGTTCTTTCAGAAGTCCATGGCACATTCAGCATTCTTTGCCAACACCACAACTCAAAAGCATCGACTCTTCTTTGGTTCTCCTTATTCACTGTCCAGCTCTCACATGTATATAAGGTGACTGAAAAATACCATGGCTTGTGCCAAGCACACCTTAGTCCTCAAGGAGACATCTTTGCTCTTCAGCACTTGAAAGAGGTCTTTTGCAACAGATTTGCCCAGTGCTATATGTCGTCTGATGTCTTGAACTGCTGCTTCCATTGGTGTTGACTGTAGAACCAAGTAATATGAAGTCTTTGTCAACTTCAATCTTTTCTCCATTTATCATGATGCTGCTTATAGGTCCAGTTGTGAGGATTTTTGTTTTCTTTATATTGAGGTGTAATCCATACTACAGACTGAAATCTTTAATCTTCATCAATAAGTGCTTCAAGCCATCCTCACTTTCAGCAAAATTGTGTCATCAGTGCATTCCAGGTTGTTAATGATTCTTCCTCCAGTCCTGATGCCACGTTCTTCTTCAGATAGTCCAGAAAATATATTAGGCAAATATATTAGACATAAATAATCTGAGGAGCAATATATAATAGCAAATGATTGTAAAATAAAGAAGTGATGAGTTTTGAGTATTTTATTTGCTTTTAATATTTTAATTGTATGTTTATATATTTTAATGGTTGTGTTTAATAACCAGCTTGCAAGATTCCTGAAAATTTATCAATTGCCTCTTGTTAGTCTCATGTGCCAACTCTGTGAAAAATGTAATTGACATCACTAAACTGTATACCTGGAAAATGCTGAATTAGCAAATGTTGTGTTACAGATATTTTGACAAAGATATAATTTTTAAAAAATAAACAATTTCTTAATATTATTAAGTATCCAAATTCCTCTGATATGTGTCTCTCTCTCCTTAGCAGTTATAAAAACAATTTAAGCAGGAAGAAGGGATTTTGCTTTACAGAGTAACACCAAAGTATGGGCTTCCTAAATGGTTCAGTGCTATTTACTGTGTATAACTCAGTCTGCTGGTAAAAGACTAATCCCAGGTTAAACTAACATAATGAACGTGTTCCTTCATCAATGGAAGTCACAGTAATGTTTTTACTTTTCTTTTACTATCTATTCTCAAGCTCCCAGGAAAAAGAGAATTTGAACAAGAGCAGGACAAGGGTCTTGGAATGAAGGGGAAATAATCCTTTCCAGACAGAGAAGCATAAACTGATGGAATATTCTAAGAGGAAGAGTACTGCTAAAAAGATGTGATATGATGCTCTTCTGTGCCTAATACATCCCACTATTGCTAATTGTTTTTTAAAGAACTCTCTTAATTGTGCCTTCCAGAACTAAATACGGTGCATCAGATATGGCAGGGCTAAGTAGAGGGTAAAGAGGAGTTGCTGCCATCTGTGAGGAGGATACCATGCTGAACTGCATCTCTCTCAACTTGACCTCATGGTCAGAAAAACTCTTAAGTGCAGGCAATGAACCAATGTCCAACAGAATGTACCTGGACTCGACAGTACAGTCATGAATACTCACCCACCACCAAATCTGTTTCTAAAGTGCCTTTCCGACATCATTTCTCACTATGTTGTCACTGTTAGGTGCTGTCAACTTGGTTCTGACTCAAAGCAACCCCACGTACAAACGTTCCCGGTCCTGCACCATCATCACATAGTTATTATTTTTGAGCCCATTTTTGCAGGCACTGTACCAGTTCATCTCATTGAGGATGTTCCTCTTTTTCATTGACCCTCTACTTTACCAAGCATCATGTCCTTTTCTGGATTGGTCCCTCCTGTTAACATGCCCAAAGTATGATGTGAGATGAAGTCTCATCATCCTCATTTCTAAGGAATAAATCCCGTATTCCTGGTAGGCCAGCATACCCACTGTCCCCAAAACACATAACATAGCATTTTCATTTTTGTTACTTATTCCGAAAAATTTCTAACACATACTAAAGTATAAATAATAACATAAGAAAGCAAGATGTACCTACCACCCAGCTTCAGCAATTATGCTTTCTCCTCACTTACCAACATGGTTAGGTTACAAAGATCAAGCCAGTATGTGAAAACTGGCATTACATGAAGATGGAGGATGACCACATTAGATCACAAAATGGAGAATGACTCTACCATTACATAACTGCCAAATTTCATTATTACATAACTGCCAAACCACTGAGAATGGTGGCCCTGCTGGGCTGACACATAACCTTAACCACGACAGCCAATATTACTCTTACCTTGCACCTTGACACTCATTACCGCCAGACGTACACACAACATAGTCAGATAGTAGATTTTTTACTATATTCGTAAATGTGAAATGTTGGATGATAAGTGAGGAGAGGGTATACTAAGTTATATATCATCCACGTCCAGGGTTATTTTGAAGCCAATCCTAGACTTACTCATTTTGTCCATGATTATTTTAGTATAGCATACATTCTTTCCTATACACTTCTGCTCAAACATTTCCCTTTTAACACCCTCCCCACCACTTCACCTTTCCAAGCCCTACCTCATCCTGCAAAGCTCAGGTTGGGGCCTACCTCCTACTTCCCTGTTTTTGTTGAACTTGTCATGTAGCTGTGTCTCCTCGGGACATCTCTCTTATTGCTGCCCTGCTGTTTATTACCTGAACTGTACATTCACAAAGTCATTGGCCTGGAAAGGAGGACACTACTCCCAGTACACATAAAAAACAAAACAAACAAAAAAAAAAACTGCTGTTGAGTAGACTCGACTCATAGCAACCCCTCCTTGGGTTTCTGAGACAGTATTTCTTCAGAGGTAGATTGCCCAACCTTCCTTCTGAGGAGTGCCTGGTGGGTTTGAACCACCAGACTTCTGGCTAGCAGTCAAATGCCTTAGGCACTATGCCACCAGAGCTCCCCAGTACACATAAGGTACAATATTAAATGTTTACTAGGGAAAGAACTAATGGACAGCTACCTGGTCTTATGAAGTTTACAAAAATTTGGTACCATGGTTTTATGCAGCATAGTGACCAAATGCCTGCTGTGGGAAATTTTTCATGGCACAGGTAATACAAAGTGGAAAGGACACGGCATGGAATGAAAAGCCCTGGATTTTTGTCCTGGCCCTTCTGTTTGTGTGTTATTTTGGATATATTGTGTTACTTCCCTGAGACTACCCGTCCTGTAAAATAGGAATTAACTGCAGCCCATCCTTCCTCTCTCCCTCACTGGGTTGTCAGAATCAAATGTGATTCTATCTGTAAAGATGCTCTGTAACTGGTAAAGCTCACTGTTGATGCACACCATTCATTACCTGTAAGTGCAGAAACTATTGGCTACAATGACTAGAAGACAAGGAAGCTTATTGCTTTGTGTTCTAAATATATGAGAAGGAATTAAAATGCTCAAGCAGGAAAAAGGGTATGTAATACATGAGTTTAGCGATCAGGCACAATTCAGACCCAACAGAGCTAACATAGGAGCAATATACAAGTATATCTAGTTCCTTTCTGAGATTTCAAAAACCACTGTCTTATAATTAAGACAAATTGAGGAGACCCCTAAGAAGAGATGGCAAAGCAAGCAAGCAAGATACACTGTCAGCTATTTAAGAAAAGTTCCTGTTAAATAATCAAAATGCAAATTTCACCATCTGACTCCTTCTTTGAATAAAAATATAGCATTCTTCAATGAAATTATTATTATTCTGAGTTTATGTTCGGCTAAGGCATTCTCAAAGGTGCTCTGGTGGTGTAGTGGACGAAGCATTTGGCTGCTAACCAGAAGGTAAGTGGCTCAAACCTACCAGCTGCTCCGTGGAAGGAAGATGGGGTGATCTACTTCTGTAAAGATTTACAGCCTCAAAAACCCAACGGGGGTCACTAAGAGTCTGAACCAACTCCATGGCTGTGGGTTTTTTTTTTTTTTTTTTAAAGGCACTCTCAAAGGAGCTCTGGTAGCACAGTGCCTAAGGCATTTGACTGCTAACCAGAAAGCTGGCGGTTCAAATCCACTAGCCCAGCCTCTCTGAGGAAGGAAGATGGGGCTATCTACTTCTGTAAAGATCGGCTACCTTGGAAACCCAAAGGGGGTCACTATGAATT
The DNA here is from genome assembly GCF_000298275.1 of Orycteropus afer afer. NCBI lineage: Eukaryota > Metazoa > Chordata > Mammalia > Tubulidentata > Orycteropodidae > Orycteropus > Orycteropus afer. Next base: position 619,179 of record NW_006922069.1, on the reverse strand, counting down.
GGCAGTGAGTTTGGTTTTGGTTTTGAAGGCATTCTCAAGCCTTTGACTTCTCAACTTTGCACTATGCTTAGCCAAAGAACAACAACAGCAGACTGCAAACATTGATCATATCACTATGAATACTATTTAAATTACAATAGAATTGACTTCTCTTCATTCTGTAGGAGGAAAGACAACAGGTGGCTCTATCAAGAAAATGCTCTTTCACAAACCAACCTGGAAGCTGCATTAGACCAAAGAGAGATCACAAATAGGTTTGGCCAATCTAACCCTCCCTCTGGAATAATATTAAAAGTTTTCTTACAGGTAAATGAAAATGACAGTTATGGGGAAAAGGCTCACATTTTGTGAAACTAATTTAGGCCAACACAGGAAAAAGGATTTTTCAACATTGGACATTAATAAAGCTTAGCAATGGTTGGTAAAAACACCAGCTGCTAAGCCTGGTAAATCCAAATGAGATTATTAGGTCAAAATCACAGAAATACACAGAGAGAACATTTCAAAATTCCCAGCACACCGACAGCAATGTACCAAAACAGAATCTCATTAGGCAAGGAAACACTTTGTTTAGAAAGAGCTTTTTATAAGACTTCACCATGTGTAACATCTCTGAGGACTTCAGTGGAGAGGAAAAACACAATCAGAGTGAAAACGATAAACGACAGAGCTGGCTTCCTCCCCTCTCCCACCTCTCATCACACCACCACGCGGCACACACCAAGTAACACCATGTATCCACATTATCTTGTATCTCACAAAGATTTTAAGATCATATTTTTCAAAAATGAGATCAGATTATTGTAAGTTTTCTCATATGCTTCACTTTAAGTTGGATAAAGCATGGATTTAGTTACCTTCATTCACAATAGGAAAATAAACAGAGGAGTCCCAAGACTCCTAAAATGAAAATGAGGATTCACGCCACCTAGACTTGTGACATCTTGAGCACTGTTACTTATGATGATCAATGAGCATGAAAGACTTTTTTGGGTCAAAGTCTACATCACCCAAAATAAAAATGTTAAAGTCCACAGTTTTTGTTTTGTTTTTTTTTAATTTAATTTTGATTTGGGTGAAGATTTACAGAGTAAATTCACTTTTCATACAGCAGTTCACATATACTTTGTCTCATGTCATTGA
>NW_006922069.1:584003-614050 GCF_000298275.1 Orycteropus afer afer | reverse complement strand
TTGGGGTTTAGTCCAATTCTGTATCCTTCCCTTCAAGGCTCAGGGGTCCACGATTATCTTCTGTGTCTGTGTTAATTGGTTTTCCTTTTCTTTGTTGAAGAAGGTCTGTGCAATCCTTCTGCCTAGTCCGCCATCTTGCCGGAACTCTCCAAAAGTCCACAGTTTTGTCTGTTTTATTCCTTTTTTTTAAACTTGTCTATTTGCTGAATATTGCTGAATTTCAGGGATGTGAAATTGAACAAGTTTCAGGCTATAAAAATATTTTAACAGCTTTTCTGATTTGGTCCTATAATAGCTTTAATTTTTCCTAATTTGTCTATGGTGTTCCTATTAGATCAAAAACTACATAGCCTGATTTCTCAGCATTAACTAATCTGACTCTACTTAAAAAATAACCAGGAAAAAGTAACTTTGAACCTAGTTAACTGAAGTGAAAAATTATGAATTATCAAAACATGAATCAGTTGGAGCCAGCCTTAACAGTTCTGATGAGGAGTACCTCCTGAGCAGATAAAATAAAACAAGCTCAGAGTGAGGATACCCAGGCCCTAAGAAGTGGCTCAATATGCTCAGTATATTATTATCATCATGGGACCTGATGCACATCACAAAATAACCATGTGTACAATATTACCCCCGGGAGCTCTGGTAGCACAGTTCGACTCGACGGCACATAGCAACAACAACAACAAAATCTCCCTAAGTGCTTTATATTAGTCACCTTATTTAATGTTCCCAACAACCCCACGAGGCTACCTTCACTTACAGATGAGGCAACTGAGGCAGAGAGTTATATGACTAACCTAAGTGCATTAAAAAGAATCATTACAAGGCTAATCCCTAGAATATGAAGATAATTCATATCCCTACTTTGTCACTTGTCCATCTCTGATGCCTGTCATCCATGGAGCGTTTTTTTTTTTTTTTTTCCCTCTAACTACACAGTTAGACCTTTACAAAACAACTGCCTACACACCCCTCTTTTGTCAACCAGCCACCCATGACTGGGGGTCTTCAGAAGTTAGGACTCTGTCCTTCTAATCAACCACCAAATAGGCAGACATCAGGCCCCATTGGCCCTCATGGCCCCCAGTGGGTTTGATAATTTGCTAGAATGACTCACAGAACTCAGGGAAAGGGCTATACTCACTATAACCTTTTTAATATAACCACAAAAAGATATGCATGAAGAGATACACAGACAAGGCCTAGGAGTTTTTGGCACGGTGCTTCCTTTCCCTAGAGATGAGCCAGTCCACCCACATGCACCATCCATTGTAATCTCAAAAGGAAGCTACAAAGCCCAGGGGCTTTATAACAGCTATTGGGGTCTCAATGTATATAAATGGCTCAGGTCTTAATGAGTACTCAATGATTTATTGAGTCACTGGTTATGCATGACTGATTCTATCATGCATTCTCCCCACTCCCTTTTTCTGAAGTTAGTTGCCAAGTGTGGTCCTTAGGTTCCCACCTCATTTACACCAGTTTAAGTGTTGCTTTGCTGTTTCAGAAAAACAAAGACACCTTGGATTCTGGGAGAATTCCTAGGGTTATTTTCAGAAACCAGAGATAAAAGGCCAAATGGAATTCTTTGTTTCATAGACTAAGCCTATACAATAATAGTAAAACTAGCATCAATATGAATATTCTTCAAAGATGGCTGAGAGGAATATAAAGTAACATAATGAAATTAACAACAGACTAAACATGCATACATGCATTCAATCATTCATTCATTCTGTAATTATCTGGTGTCCAGCTATACAGCGGGCATTATGCTAGGCCCAACAATGCTAAACAAACCAATGAGATCCCCTGACAGATGCCATCTCTGTCTTGTGGAATTTTCAATCTGGCAATAGAGATAGAGATTAAACAAACTGTTACATAGTCATTTTATCACAATCAAAATAAATGCTGTGGCACCCTGCTATGAAGGCAAAATTAAGCAGAACTAGGAGGCTGTGTAGGAGTCACCCAAGTAGTTGTTATGTTGTTGTTATGTGCCACTGAGTCAGATCCGACTCACAGCGACACCTCCTTGGGTTTCCGAGGCAGTATCACTACGGAAGTAGATTGCCCAACGTTCCTTCCGAGGAGTGGCTGGTGGGTTTAAACCGCCAGCCTTCTGGTGAGCAGTCAAGTGCCTTAGGCACTACGCTACCAGAGCACCCAGGTAGAAGAGGAGGACAAATAGAGAGACAACCCTGAAAACTCTAAGGCCTATGGAAGCTGCAAAGGAGCCGGGGCCTGGCCCACTATGAGTGAGACCTATGCAGAGAGAGAGTTCCGAAATTTGTCCTAGCAGATGACATTCTTCTCTAGTTGCTGACCTAAAAGGTGGATATAGATTCAAGAAATAAAAAATAATCACAAAATCATGTTCAAGGCCAGGAAATCTTCATCTAGTTCCATCTTTGTGGTATAGGGGAGTCACCTAGGTTTTATGTTCAAATTTCAAGTGTGCTCAGAATTTCAGTAAAATCCATAAATCATATTTAAATTTTAAAATGACCAATTCAAATTACACATTTGACAATATTAAAAGCTGCTGTTGTTGTTAGCTGTCATTAAGTCAGACCAGACTCACGGTGACCTTATGCACAATAGAATAAAACACGGGTGCTATGCCATCCCCATGATTGGCTACAGATAGGATCGTTGTGATTTATAGGGTTTTCTTTCATTGGTTGATTTTCAGAAATAGGTTGTCAACCCTCTCTTCGTAGTCTAGACGCTCCACTGAAACCTGTTTGGCATCATAGCAACACAGAAGCCTTCACTGATAACATGGATGGTGGCTGTACTTGTGTACACAAGATTCCTGAGGGCAGGAATCAAAACCTGGGTTGGAAGACAAGAATTCTACCACCAAACCACCATTGCTCCCAATATTAAGAGAACGGTTGCTAAAATTATCATGAAATTTTCGTTGTCGGTATAGCTAGATATTTGTGTTTAAAAGAATGGGTGAAGTTGGCCACCTGAGCCAATGGTGTCGAAGTAAAAGTTAGTGAAAAGACTGAGGAGATGGAGCTCTTATCCTGTCTATGATTTATTTGCCTTGGCTTTCAGAAGCTCTCGTGGTGTAGTGCCTAAGGCACTTGACTGCTAACCAGAAGGCTGGCAGTTCAAACCCACGAGTCACTCACTCCTCGGAAGGAAGACTGGGCAATCTACCTCCATAGTGATACTGCCTCAGAAACCCAAGGAGGGGAATTGGATCCGATGTGATGGCAGTGAGTTTAGCCAATTTAAGGAGCTCTGGTAGCTCTGGTGTGCCTAAGACATCTGGAAGGGTGGTGCTTCAAACCAACCCAGCCACTCCACAGAAGCAAAGACTGGGTGATCTACTTCCATAAAGACTTAATGCCTTGGAAATCCAATGGGGATTGCTATGAGTCGGAATCGGCTCCATGGCAGTGGGTTTGGTTTTTTTTGGTTTAACCCACTTAGGAAGACTCTCAGAATGCCATCTTTTTAACAGGTAAAAATAGAAATTCTATCTGACCTACTTTCTACTTTCACATTGATGATAATATCAAAAGAGATGAAAACTACCTCCACTCAGGAGGCATCAGAGAACAATCATCCATGAAGATGTAAACTACTCACAAATGAAAGCTCTGTTCTCCCAAGCCACAAAACCTGCCCAATATGTCCACAGCCTTCAATCCTTTGGGAGATAAGGCTGCCATCCTACATCGAGTGATTATCTGGTTTCAGCAGACGTCTTTTGTGCAAAAGGAGCCATTAATCATCACATACAACACTGCTTTTCCAAATCTTTTCTCACTTCCAGTCAGAAGACATTCATGTTTAGAAGTTATGAGTTTTATTGTTGTGTTAACATAATGAATATTCACCAGGAATCTGAAATCTAAGGATTTGGAAGACCTAAAAAGGAGCCCTGGTGGTACAATGCCTAAGGCACTTGACTGCTAACCAGAAGGCTGGCGGTTCAAACCCACCAGCCACTCCTTGGAAGGAAGGTCGGGCTATCTACTTCCATAGTGATACTGCCTCGGAATCCCAAGGAAGGGTCGCTATGAGTCAAGTCTGACTTGACATCACATAACAACAACAACTTTCCAGTTGCCAGCCAAGCACTTAACCACTGCATCACTAGGCCTCCTTCATGTGCTGATTATGAGGTTAAAAATGTATAGCTAAGCTGGTCTCTGGCAGAGGCTGAGCCAGCCAGAGTCAGCACTGAGTATCCCAGCTCCCACTCCAGGGTTCTCCTTCTTTCATTCACATCACAATGGGAAAAAGCATTTGTGAGCAATGACTTTGGCAGGAAACAGTACAATGGGTAGGTATTTTAAAAGTTCATAAAATGTGGGGTTGATTCCAAGCATATTTTCCCAACAGTGTTAGAGCCATCAAAGCAGATAACAAATTGAGCAAAATATACATTCATTAGGCAAAAGTAAAGGAGCTACATGGCAAAACCAAACCAAACAAAAACCAAACTCACTCCTCTTGAGTCGTTTCTGACTCATAGAGACCCCCACAGGGTTTCCAATGCTGTAAATCTTTACATAAGCAGACTGCTTCATTTGTTTTCCATGGAGCAGCTGGTGGGTTTGAACCCCCAAACTTTTGTTTAGCAGTCAAAGGCCTTAACCACTATATTACCAGAGCTCCTTATGTGGACAAAGAAATAAAATTTTAGAGTTGGAAGGAGCTTCAGGTCCTCATGCCGCAGTGTAATAGGCCCACAGACACTCAGCTTATTTAGCTCTAAAAATTTACTTCATTTACCACAACTTGATATTCTAAAACAGTGTTAAATTATTTTAAACTGTACGTGACCCTCAAACATAAATATGTAAGCAATGCAAAATTTAAAAAATAAAAAACAAATTTAATAATAATCCAGAAGACTAAAATGAGCAATTGGGATATTTTATTTAAACTTCAGGTAATTCATTAAGGGAGTTTAAGACACATGAAAACATAATATATGAAAGAATAAACATGTATTTAAGAAGCTTAAAAGACTACCTATGGGCATCTTCTCTTGGATCTGATGGAAAATACTAATTTCCATGCTATCTAGAGAATATTTCATATATTTCATTGTAGTTCTAAAACAAGCATAAAATAACTGCCTATTAATAGTTTAAGCAACTTATTTAAAAGAAAAATCTCCAAAGGTCAAGATGAAATACTGCAAACTATATGCAATTTATTTATTTATTTTTAAGTCCAACATAGGCTAAATATCTTGAAGGAGAGTAAAAGCCTAACCTGGTAAACCTTCTCTATTGTGAAGGTTAAGTTTAACAACACAAAATCAAGCAGTGGGATTAATCACTGGCGGCACAAACAGGTAACTGAAAGGTTGGCAGTTCAAACCCACCCAATGGCACCATGGAAGGAAACGTCTGAGGATCTGCTTCTGTAAAAATTACAGCCAAGAAAACTCTATGGAATAGTTTTATTCTGTAATACATTGGGTCGTCATGAATTGGAACAGATTCGATGGCACAACAACAAATCTTAAAAGCGGCCCAAGATTCCCTCCCATGTAACATGCAAGAATTGGTCCTTAGCAATGGATAGACTTTTCTGGGGCATCAACTTCTTCTCCATCAGCTCTTATTGGTCTTCCTTTACCTTCATGACTACTGCTTAGAGAGAGGACTGGTAAAGTGCAAGACAATGGTAGTCATAGTGTTCCCATCCATGTTGAGCTGGTCCAGTTATACCATCAATAAAGGACCAGCTATGCCTGGAAATATTAGATCCCTTTTCAGCACTATAAACTATGTAGGAGATGCTTATTATGTCTGCTTTGTTCTCTATTTCTAGGATGCTCATCACCATAGTAACAAGGCACACAGATGATACAGTAGGTTGGAAATACCCAAAAAGGTTGGGGTGGGGGTAGGATATATGAAGGAAAGGGCTAGAATTTCTTCTAAGTTGTCACTGCATTAATATATAATGCAATTATAACCAGAGTTTCTTTGCCTTTAAGAGAACAATAAAGAACAGCCTAAAATTCAATAAATAACAACATCTATTGGAGGTAGAGTTTCTAAGTTTATGAAGTTTTAAAGCCAGTATTTCATTAGAAAATCTCTACGATGCAATCCAATTCTGGAAATTATATACTCATTTCACAGTGTGGATGATTAGTACTTCAGGTTTTTGGTTATTTTGTAGTATTAAAAGTTGAGACATCTGTTAAGGAAGTGTGCTTGGGATGATAAGTTGATACAATGAATATTTTCCTGAAAGTGACAAGTTTATCTTCCAAGTACTATTCTGTCTAAATATCACAAGAGGAAAGAAATCACATGTGGGGCGGTGGTCTGGAGGGGAGAGGATACCCTAGGAGTCAATGCCCTTGTTGAAATTGGGGCAAACAAATCGTTCCCATCTCAACTCTCTGTGCCTGGGCATTCAGGGACCTTCAAAAGCACTGTCAGTTCCTACCCATTCTTTAAAACAATGACTTCCCAAAGCCTCATTTATAAGAAAAGATAAATCTTCCTACTCCAAGATCTCTCTTTCTTTCTTTTTCCTCCTTTGTCTCCAGCCTGAATTCTCCTTGGTCATACCTGTCAAGGATATTTGGAATCCTTGGCTTGTTCCTTAAATTATGCTGCTGCTGTTAGGTGCTGCTGAGTTGTCTCTGACTCATAGTGACTTTACTTACAACAGAATGAAACTGCTCTCTGTGAATAATAGTGGCACATATACAAAGAAAGCAGAAGATGCCTTTTTGGGCTATAATTGTTTTTTTGTTTCTAGCTTTCAAAGGGCAAAATCACTGGCCATAGCCTTAGAGAATTTAACGTTGACAACTTAGATTTTTATTTAAAAAAACTTACTCTAATCATTTGCCCTAAGGTGTCCTTTTGAACCTTGAGTCTAAGGTACTGTTCTCCTAAAGTCACCTTAAAGTCAAACAATAGCCTAGTAAGCCCCTTAAAGACATCATTTTGCCTAGGCATTGGGTTCTTTTGGAGAATTACATTGACTTTCAGGAGACTGCACTGGCCAGACCCACCTATTTAACCTGTTTTCACTATCCTCTCTTTGAATCCTTTCCCAACACCTTTGGGTTGACCCTGTCCAATATGAATCATAACTACTTGTGATAAATATATTCTGTTACATTAATTTGTGGTGTTTTTCTACACATTTCGGTTTCTGACCAGCTCTAAGGATGATTTCAAAGCATGTTAAAATTTTGCATTTAAGTATTCTGGTAGACACTCTCAGAGAGATCTATAATATACAAAATGTTAAAAATCAATGGATACTTTCTAAGGTCTCTTCCATTCAACTGTAGAATTATTTGAATCAATTTAACCCAAACAAATGCAAAACCTTGACCTTAGACTTAGGTGAGAGTAACATTCAGCTCTTCACAAACTTCTCACCCCAGTGGCCTTTCAGCCACTCTATGGAAGCCCCTTCAGCAACCACTCTTTTGCCCTTTACCATGTTTTATTTTCCTTCAAGTCACTTAAAATGTAACATTGTATCTTGCATTTGTTTATTGTCTATCTTCCCTCCTCTAGGATGTATACTCCAAGAGAGTCTCTTCTGTTTTGTTTAATGATGGACTTATTCTCAGTGCCTGGTGCAATGCCTAGTACATGTTAAGTGCTCAAAAAGAAAAATTTGTTTAATGAATTATTATTTTTAAAATCTATAAAATTAAGCATTTCAGAACAAAAACCTCAAATATATTATTTTTCTTGTAAAACATCCAGGGGCCTGCTATGAGCTGGGCACTGTACTAAGCAATTTGTAAGCATTATGGCAAATTTTTTAATCCTTAGAACCTTTTATAAAATAATACATCCCTGAAAATCAGCTAGTCATTATATTATAGAAAAAGTCACTTTATCAGGATTTGAATGTTAGATCTGCCGCAAACATGTGGGGTTTGCTTAGACAAACCACTTATCCCCTTAAGAACTGTTTCCATATCTGTATAATGGGATATTATTTGCCCCAATATAAAGAAAACAAATGTGGATAAAAAAGTACTTTAGTATGTTAGAAGTGACATACAAATGTTTAATATAATAACACCTACAGGGAGTTTCTATAGACTGTTTTAGGAAAGAAGTGCCCTAAGCTGTGGGGAGAATTCAAGAGATCAGGGAAGAACCGTAGTGTCTTCTCACACAGGTCCAAAACATCCCAGGTCAGAAGATCCCCACAAATGACTTAGAAACCAACTGACCTAACTGACTGCCAGGCCAAAGTCTGGTGCCCTTTAACCAATATTTTTTCTGTATCTAGTCTAATAAGCTTCAAAAAATCTAGCCATTGACAGCCCTACGGAGCACAGTTCTACTCTGACATACATGAGGTCCCCATGAACGAGAAATAACTCCCAGCAACTGGTTTTAATATCCCACTGGTTCTTTTCAGTTGTTTCTTTTCTTCCTTTTTTCACATTCATCCTTCTCCCACTTTACCAAAGAAAGGCAAACATTCCATTTCTCAGGAATCTGCTTATGGGGTATTGCCTTGAGTGTAAAAGTTACCAGAGCCCCAAACAGAGGTCCATTCTGAAATATCTAGAGGTTATAAACATTGAGAAAGTGAATGATTTTCATGGCTGAGAAACAAATCCTTTTCCAAGGAGTCTGTGAAAGTTTCCATTTCTTTGCTTTGAACACTGGAGAAGGACTTAGCCAGGCAATAGAAAGTGAAAATCATTTTTGTGATCAATTGTTAGGTAATTTTTGGCATATAATTCAGGAGTTTGAAAACAGTATAGAATTATACTCCATTTACTGTCTTGGAAACCCTATGGGGCAGTTTTACTGTGTCCTCCAGGGTTGCTATAAGCCCTAATCAACACTACAATGGGGTTTTAATTTTTGTTTGTTTTCATTCTCATCTATTTACATAGCAAAATTTCCATTTAAAAGGGGGCCACTAAGTTTTAGGCCCCCATTTATTTTAAGATGTTAAGTACCACAGGTATTATTTTCCTTACTTTATACCCAAAAGGGTAAAACCATTTGTCCAATATCATTTGTAGCAGTTTGGGGAAGCATGTGACACATTCTAGTTAAGAGCGGGTAAACAAGGGAGACAAGCTCTTTGCTTGCACAGAACTTAATTATGTGGGATGGGGGTGGAGGGAAGAAAACAAAGCGAGCAAATGATAAATCAAGGTAATAGGAAAGGTTATGATGAGGACAGATGTAGGGGATCTAGTTAGTGTACTTTATTTAGCTAAGGTGGTCAGAGAAGGTATGTGTGAGAAGGTGACGCCTGAGCTGACTCTTCACTGATGAGGAAGAGTCAGGGGAATTCATATAGGAAGGGCACTCCAGCTAGAAAGAACAGCAATCGAGAAGTCCCTGAGTAGGAAACCAGACTGGTGTGTCACCGACGGAGGAACTGCAAATACTGGGGCAAATGGGAAGCAAGAGGAAGTCCAAGTTACAAGGGTAACTTGGTAGGATGAAACTAATAAAAATCCTGGCACCTCAGAGCAGGCCTGGTGTAGCAAACCTGACCACCATGCATAACGCTGTGCCTCTAAGAAACTGCATCATGACTCACAATGCTTTCGGAAGACAAGTCATTGCCCAGTCGAGGACTGCCTATTTCAGCACTGAAATAGGGCCAGGAACAAACTCATTTAGTTTTGCCTAGAGAGATGAGCTTTAAAAATTTTTAGATGAACAGAATCGATCTTAAATTTATCTACTCTGAGCAAGAAACAACCTGCAATCCCATGGCTGATGGCTCTGTCCCCAGAGGCTCAGTCATGCCACATCATGCTACATGGGAGTAGAGCCTCTCCTGCCTCCACTAAGGCTGTTACAGGATTAAGAGAACATACACTTCCCAACAGGCTTCCCCATTAGCTCAGCTGGACAGAGCAAGGAGAAATGGTATCCTAATGTGCCAAGCTATTTTCTGGTTTCAGCAAACCTGAAAGCACAGAGGGATTGGATGTTAAGGCTGCCTACCGGATGCCTTGTGGGCCTCACAGGGACTGTGAGATAGGCCATCTCAGACACATAGGCCACCTCAGACACAGTAGTCCAGCCAGACCTCCAGAACACATTTCCCACATTCCTATCCTGTCGTCATTTTCCATTGCTGCTTAATGGTCTGTCTATTCTGTCAGAATCTGTGGGAGGTGCAAACAGCTAATGTGCTTGGCTGCTAAGCAAAAAGTTTGAGGTTTGAATCCACCCAGAAGCATCTTGGAAGAAAGGTCTGGAGACCTACTTTTGAAAAATCATCCACTGAAAACCCTACAGGCCATAATTCTACTCTGACACACACGGGGTCACCACAAGTCAAAATGAACTTGATGGTAACTGGTACTGGTATTCTTCTGACAAGGGCTTTTCACATGGCTCCAGTTCAGCCAAATGGTCTCAATTTCCACATTGATAAGGGTGATGGAAATCAACTATCTAATCCTCTGTGAAAAAAATTCTACTTTACCACCTACTTTCTCAAACTAATCTGCTTTGGGTATAAAAAAAAATCTGTATTTAAAGATCACCTGTATAGTATATATAAACTATAAAGGAATTATATTATTCCTCAATTATTTAGCTACTTTCAGAGTATTACTTTGAAAAGTTATGTATACTTACTGTAAAGACTTCCTCCAAAATTATGAAATGCCTCCTTGGGAAAGGTTTTGGAAAGCCGTGGCACATTCTGATCCCTGCCATATTCCTCTTCTCTTTTTTCTTTTCATCCACACTGCCTTACTTTTTGTTCTGAAACTTACAATCTTCCACCAGAAGACCTTTGCACATGCCCTTACAGTACCTGTACATCCGTTTCCTATCAACTTTCATGGTTTCAATTTCACATTTGTTTGCAGAGATTGATCCACTCGTGTCCCCCAATAACCTGCAATCTCCATGAGGGCAGGGAACATACGCATTTTTGCTTACCATTCCATCTCCAGGACCTAGCATATTATCTGGCACACCAAAAAAAAATTAAATAAAATAAAACTCACTGCTATGGAGTCCATTCCAACTCATTGTGACCCCCATTGGCTTTCCAAGGCTGTAAATCTTAATAGAAGGAGATTTCTCCATCTTCCTTCCATTGAAGCACCTGGTGGGTTTGAACTGCTAACCTTTGAGTTAACAGCCAAATGCCTTATCTATCACCCCACAGAGTGCTGTTGTTATTAGGTGCCATTGAGCTGGCTCTGACTCACAGTGACTCCTAGGTAAAACAGGATGAAATACTGCCCAATCCTGTGCCAGCCTCCCAATCCTTGCTATAGCTGAGCCCATCACTGTAGTCACTGTGTCAATCCATCTTGCTGAGGGCCTTACCCTTTTCTGTTGACCCTTGTGGTAGTTCAGTTTGTATGTCAACTTGGCTGGGCCTGGTTGAGTGGCTGGGCAGCTTGTGGTAGTTATTCCCCATGATGACACTGGCAATCAACTCCATGGTGGGATCTACCACAAGCAGCCTTTGGGATGTGGTCTGCTTCTTGTATATAAGGAGAAGCCTTGGAGATAGTCTCTAGCTTATGGCACCTTGAACCCTGCATGTACCCGTGTCATTGTTCAGCAGCCTGCCATGCTCTGCTGACCTTGGGACATACAATGGACTTGAATTAATGGCCTCCTGTGTGATTTGGTAATATTGGGACTGTGCCTTTTTACTTGTCAACCTTGGGCTTGGCAAACTCAGCAGCCAGCAGCTGAGTGAACAAAAGCCTCTAGCTTCAATGGGCCAGGAGCAGGAGGCAGAGCTGAAGCCGAAGGTCGAGGGGCTTTCACTCAGCACCTAGAGGCTGGCACTTTGAACTTGGACTTAAAGCCTCCAAACTGTAAGAGAATAATCTCCCGTTTGTTAAGGCCATCCCACTTGTGGTATATTCTTGTCAGAGCAGCACTAGGTAACCAGAACAACTCTCCACTCTACTAAGCACAATATCCTTCTCCAAGGAATGGTCCCTTCTGATAACATGAGCAAAGAAGGTGAGACAAAGTCTGGCCATTCTCATTTCCAAGGAGCATTCCAGCTGCACATCTTCCAGGACAGATTTGTTTGTTCTTCTGGTAGTCCATGGTACTTTTAGCATTCTTCACTAACACAACTCAAAAGCATCAACTCTTCTTAGGTTTTCCTTATTAAATGTCCAGTTTTCACATGTATATGAGGCAATTGGAAACACCATGGCTTGGGGTAGGTGCACCTTAGTCTTCAAAAAGACAGCTTTGCCCTTCAGCACTTTAAACAGGTCTTTTGAGGTACATTTCCCCACTGCAATATTGTTCTGGTTACCTAATGATGCAGTCTCTAATCTTTATCAGTAAGTAGTTCATCTTTACTTTCAGCAAGCAAAGTTGTGTTGTCTGTGTATCATAGGTTGTTAATGAGTCTTCTTCCAATCCTGATGCCATGTTCTTCTTGATATAGTCCAGACTTCTCAGATTATTTGCTCAGTATACATTTTGAATAAGTATGGTGAAAGGATACAACCCTGACACACTCCCTTCCTGATTTTAAACTACACAGTATCCCCTTGTTCCTTTGAACGACAGCCTCCTGGTCTATGTACAGGTTCCTCATGAGCACAATTAAGTGTCCTGGAATTCCCGTTCTTCTCAATGTTATCCATAATTTGTATGATCCACACAACTGAACGCTTTTGCATAGTCAATAAAACACAAGTAAACATCTTTCTGGTATTCTTTGCTTTCAGCCAAGATCCATCTGATATCAGTAATGGTATTCCTCATTCTACATCCTCTTCTGATTCCAGCTTGCATTTCTGGAAGTTCTCTGTCAATATCCTGCTGCAACCATTTTTGAATTATCTTCAGCAGGATTTTACTTGTGTGTGGTATTAACAATGTTGTTCAATAATTTCTGCATTCTGTAATTAATAAATAGCTGTACTCAATACTATATTCTGTACTCAATACTATATTTTGAAATATGTACTCAATACTACATTTTGTACTCAAAGGTGGACATGTTTCTGTCAGCTTCTGAGAGTGGATCAGTAAAAAAATCTTTTAAATTAAGCCTGAGGAAGATAAATCATCAGATCATTCTATTCAGCTTTTGATCAAAAGAAGCAGGAAAAATTTCACTGCTATTTGGACACAATTCTCAAAAAGTTTGACTAGCAATTTAACAACAAATCATTTGGATATCTAATAACAAAACTTTTTTTTAAAATTGAAATGAGTTCATTTTAAAAAATAATACAGATTTGGTCAAACTTAAAAATAAAGTAAATAAAAGCTATCACTACATCAGGTACAGTACTAAGTACTTTACATGTATTACTTCACTGAATTCTCATATCCAATTATTACCCCCAATTACAGATGAGGAAATCGAGTCTGAGAGGCTGAAGCTGCATACTGAGTAAGTGACGGAACCAGGATTCGTATTCAGCTCTACACCTACTCTTCACTTATTGACTATTTCATTATCAGACATTTCACATTTACAATAGTAAAAATTCTACTATCTGACAATTTTGTGAATTAATGAAGCAGTGGGCATGGTGAGGAGCGCCTGGTCCCTCAAGAAGGCCTCCAGGAGGCCTCAAGGAAGCTGGGTGCACTGCCCTGAGCCCTCTTACTGGCAGGGCAATTCATCTAGCTATGCCTGGGGTTTAGGGCCGCCTCCTCTGAGGCCACTGCCTCCAGGTGCACATGCAGGCAGCATCCAGTCTGTGGGTATTTGTTCTCGGTTCCCAGTTCCTATATGGCGTGAGGCCCTGCAGCTCAAAATTTTTCTGGGGTAGGAAAGGAGGAAAGACACAGGCATCCAAGAGAGGGTGTTTGGAATAAAAACATGTGAGTTTGATGACATCCCAAAGTGAGCAGAACTAGGTCTGAAGCCTTGTCTCAGTGGACCCAGGTGTGCAGCCAGGTTCCCAAGCTCTTGCAAGAAACCTCAAGCCTTGGTGACTCACCAAGCCCAGAGAGCAGATCAGGCTCCTGGACAGTAAATGCAGGGCTTACAGGGATGGGAGTGGAGCCCTGGAGGTGGCTCCAGGAGGGAAGCTATTATGGATTGAATCAGGCCCCAAAAAACATGTGTCAACTTGGGTAGCCCATGATTCTCAGTGTTATATAATTATCCCCCATTTTGGGATCTAATGTGATTATCCTAAATGTTCTGAATTCTAATTTCTATAATGTTAATGAGGCAGGATTAGAAAAAGCTATGTTAATGAAGGAGGATACAAACTACAAAATTAGGTTTTATCTTGAGTCAATTTCTTTTGAAATATGAAAGAGAGTAAACCATCAAGCAGAGATCAGAGGCACCTACTACCAACAAAAAAGAGTAGCTGGGAGTGGAGCACATCCCTTGGACCCAGGGTCCCCACACAGAGAGCTTTCTAGACCCAGGGGAAGAATGATGCCAAGACAGATGGGAAACTCCACAGGACACTGGGCCCACAGACACTAAAAGGAGACAAGGACCTTCCCTCTAAATTATGAGTGAACACAGAGAGAAAGCTTTCCTCTAGAGCTGGCACCCTCAATTTGGACTTCTAGCCTCCTAAACTGTGAGAGAATAAATTTCTGTTTGTCAAAGCCATCTTATTATTGTATTTCTGTTATATCAGCACTACATAACTAAGACAGAAGCTCTGATCCAGCATGGGACAAAAGTGAAGTGGTTAAGCCAAAGGCTTGCAAGTCGTGCAATCCAGGTTTATCCAGCTTTGTCTCCTCCAAGCCTCCTCTGCACAGAAATAATCTATAGCTGGACTTGTCATAGCAATGAGCATGTTAAATAAATCTTAGCTGTTATCATTTCTATGATTATGTTTTCCAAATAAAAAAAAAAAAAACTGGACAACTGGATGGCCTGAAAACAGGACCAAAAAAAAAAAAAAGAGGCACCATTTCAGCCTAGTGATGATTTTTGCATAACAACCTGGTCTATGGAACCTAACCATGCTGGTAAGTGAGAAGTGAGTGTCCTTGATTCCAAGAGCCATGTTTTCAATCTAAGCCATTTTTAAGCTAAGAAATAAATGCAGATGTTGAGCAATAATGTGTTGCTCCCTGCCACTCAAACACCCCTTTTCCCTACCATGAAAAAGGTACAAGAACAAGTCTGGTACCAACTGTTTAGGGAAATGTAGAAGTACTTAAGGTAAGGTTTGGAGACCAATGATGTGGTAGCAGGGAAACTAGGTAATTCCCAAAAAAGGAATAAGGAAAAATTCAAATGAACACTTATTAAAGGTTTATTTTATGTCAGATACTATGTTAGATGCTCTACAATATCTTTAAATCTTAAGAATCTTGTGAGATAGGTGATGTTAGTCAAGTTAATATAACTGTGGTGTTTGGCTACTGCAACGTTCATTTCTCCCTCTTCCTTTTTCTCAGGATGGGACCCCCCACTTTTCAGTTGGTCACAAAGCTGCCTAGAGTAAAGACAGTATTTCCCAGTCTATTGCCACTAGGTAAGGCCATGTCACTAAGTTTTGGCCAATGAGATATAAGAGAAAGTATTATATGATAGCTTCCAGGAGACTTCCTTAAGAGACCACTTAAGGAAGTGCCCGCCTTCCCACCTTGCCCGCCCCTTACTTCAAATCTCTCTTTCTTTTTTGCTCCTTCCTGCTGCTTGGAACTTATGAAGTCCCATCTTGGGCCATGAGGATGAGGGCCTCATCTTATGTATGGTGGAACCAAAAGGGGCAACTCGCCTAGGTCTCAGAAGACTGTGGGTTGTTTCTCTGTAAACAGTTTTTTTTCATGTGAGAGAAAAACAATTATCTTATTTAAACTATTGTTCTTTGGGGTCTCTATAACTGGTAGCTAATCTTAACTACTGCAATAACTTATTCAAAGTGATGGCACAAAGTTCAAATGCAGGCCCACTGGACTGGAAAGTCCATGCTTTTAAGCAAAAGTCTGAAAAACTCATGCTTATAATTTGAAATATATTTTTTTGGGAAAATGTGTTTTAAATGCAGAAAAGGAATTTGCAGAGAAATAAGTTCAAATGTGCTTTCAAATATGCATACCTGAGAAAGAATCAAAAGGAATATGCTACTCAACAGTAAAGAATTCAGTCTCCTCCATCAGAGAGGTGCAGAGGAAGATCTCAGTTTCGTGACAGAGCTGGAAATGAAAGAGAGTTAGAAGCTGTGCAGCTGACAGATTCCGTGAAAGATGCTATTGGCCAAAGAGTAGACAATGCAAAATGGAGCTCTGGAGAACGGCCACGGGGAGACAGACAAGAAGGAAGAATTACAAGGGACTCTGAAATTGAAGAAACAGGAGATGAAGTTCAAAGATGAACAGTTGGGAAAGGGACAAGCAAAATCATGTGACCCATATCAAAGACAGTATAAAGATCAAAAAGGCACAAAGAAAGGTCAAGGCTGACAACTCATTTTTATTCATTTCCTTCACATGGGTTCACAATAGCATTGGAGAAGAGAATTTAAATTGTGCTGAAATTGAGTGGAATCTTAAATGAAAGGAAGTCATAGAACAGGGAGTTTATTATTACCCTTTGTTCAATTTCTAAATGAACAGTAGAGATAAGAACTTAGGAATGAGGTTCAGTGATTAGAGTTAGGCCTAATTTTATTTAAGATTCATCTTAATGATCCAAAAGCAGAAAAATAAGTTACTATGGTTGTGATCGTTATTATTTTAAACCCAGAGAAAGCAAAGTCATAGTAAAGGCACGTAGGAAAGTTGAGAAAATAAAGATGGGAGACAAAATCAAAGTATGCAACAGCAAAGAAAGAAAAAGCAGCAAATATGACAGCAGATATGACACAAATTAGAATGTATTTTACAATACCAAAAAAAAAAAAAAAAAAAAAAACTCACTGCTGTGGAGTTGGATCCGACTCATAGTGACCCCTCCTTGGGTTTCTGAGGCGGTATCACATGGAAGTAGATTGCCCAACCTTCCTTTCCAGGAGTGGCTGGCGGTTTGAACCACCAGCCTTGTGGTTAGCAGTCAAGTGCCTTAGGCACTATGCCACCAGAGCTCCCATTAAATAAACTCTGCAGTATAATTGGGCCTCCTAATTTCCATCTGGGTTGGTCAGAGATCTAAATTTTTGCCAGAGCTGATACTCCCTGAGTCAAGGAAGCAATGAGGTGTATGCTATACAAAAGGTAATGCAAACCATCCCACCAAGTCTAGGATGACATGATGGAGTCAGAATGCATTAGTACCTGACAGTATCAGTATATTCCAGAAGGATGCTGGAAAAGAGAAATATAAATAAAATCTGGGAAATTGACTTATGAGGCATTAAATGAAAATCATGGGTTGGATTAAGCAGGCTTTCTTTGTATGGTAGTGGAAAACCAAAAGGTAAGATAAAATACTCAGATATCATTAAAATAACTGAAAATTAAAATAAACAACTTGAGTACAAATATAAAGAACACTTTGGTTAAAGCTAGAATCTTCTAAATATTAAAATATCTCCCCCTTCAACTTCAGGAAAAACAAAACAAAGCAAAAAATGGCAATCTCAAGGCACCACCAATCTCATAGGTCAGAAGCAAAAGTGTTTTTAGGAAAACAACCAGGTAGATGAATATAACAAAACTCAGAGGATGATCTTTTCCACATTTTATTGATTGGGGTAGTTTCCATTTTAATTAATGTTGGCACTTTTATTCTGAGGATCCTAAAGATTGAACCAGACATGGGGAACAGTGGGAGAAGCAAGAAAGAATACCAAAAAAGCAAGTCTTAACTAATCAACTGAAATCACTTAAAATGTAAAAATATTCATGTTAGGCTGGACATGTTGGAACACCCTTCCAATTGTGGAAAAACAGAACCAGATTCAAAACACAATAAACTGAATTCTAACATGTAGAATATTTTTTTTCTATAATAAAAACATCTTTTTTCAGACTGTAGGTATAAGAAAAATGTCATGACTCAATTGTACACTCAGTGACAACTTTGTACCCTTCATTATCTGAAGAGCCCTCTTTTCAGCTGAGAAAAAAGTCGGACATGTTAGGGCTTATATTCTTAAATCACACAGGCCTATTAATTATTTAGAGGATTAGCTGTCGTTTTATATTTTCTTCAAGAGTGGAACTGCTGACTAGGAAGCCAGGGGCAAAAGAAAATCACTTCAGCACCAACAGCCCAAAGGGCATTTTGGATTCTCAGGAGGTGTAACCCGAACACAGACAGGGTACTGGAATTGCTAAAAGAATTATACTGCAGGTCGACTTTTTCGCACTTCAGTTCTACACTTGGGTTTAGGAAATGGAATAATTCAAAAAAGACATATTTCCCCATTAGAAAGCACTATTTTAACTTGTTTATATATTTATAACTTAAAATTTTCATGCTGATTATCTTTTTAAAGTATTTTTCGACTTTTTAGGTGAGGTGAATTTTACTAAAGAAAGTTAACACAAAGCTGCTGTTCTTGTTTTTGAAATTTAGTTTTGTCCCTTTTGGGGGGTGGGGGGCGTTGAAGAAAATCTTTTTCTTTTGACCACAAAGAAAAGTATTCCACAAATGTCATCTGACTAAAGGCAACCTATGGACTTTGAGAAGTCAGTTGAGAACACAGAGTAAGAGTCAATTCCAAGTCCCTTCCTTCTGACCCTCAGCACCTGCTCCACTGCAGCTCCGGAGGAGGAAACTCTTGAGCTTCGGGTCTTTATACGATGGTATTGGTTGCCTTCTTCTCCCTTAAAAAAAATTAATGTCGAATACCTCTCTCAAATTACAGGCAAACAACAAGTATCCAAGGAGCAAATATGTTTGCCAGCAAACAGCTCCTGGGCAGTGGGCAAACAGAAATGACCAATCGCGGACGTCCTGGGGGTTTGTGTGGGGGTTCTGCCCACCTAGGAAGGGCTAGCCCCTAGCCTGGGAAATAAGAATACCTTCCCCGCATCAGCCCGTAAGACTCGCATTCAGGTGCTGCGCCTCGAATGTCAGGGTAAAGAGGGGACCGCCTAGTTGCGGCCACTCACCCCTCTTGCCCCAAATGACCCCAGCACCCAAGAAAGGTCTCTCAGGGGTACCACTCCCTCTCTCCCGGAGGCAAGGGGGCGGCAGTGAGGCCGCGGCTGATCTCTCTGGTCTGGCTCCTGCCCGCAGGCGAGGTGTAGACAGGTAACCGTACCTGCTCGGCCAACCCCACCTGCTGCGTCCACTTACCCGGTCCTCCTCCTCCACCACTACGTTCGGCTTGGCTCCTCCTCCTTGAGCACGGGGAGTCACGCTTCGACCCACCTGCACCACTCCCGCCCTGGGCGTCCGCGCTGCCCGCGTTGTGCGCCCCGCGCGGCTCGGGCGGGAGGGCGGCGGCCTCGGTGCCCGCACTTCACCGGCTGTCGGCAGCTGCGGGCTCAGCGGGAAGCCCCAGCGCTGCTTGGCTCGCCGCCTCGGACCGGCTCCATTGTGACGCGGCGCGTTCCGCCGGCCAATGGGTGCGCGGCGGAGCGAACCGCTGACTAAGTTCGCGGGTGGAGGAGGAGGGGACTGGGCGGAGGCTGGAGGAGGAGGTGAAGGCGGCAGCGGCGGTGGTGGCTGAAGAGGAGGAGGAGAAGGAAGAAGCTGCAGCAACTTCAGTAGCTGCTCCTGCTGTTAATTTTGCAGCAGCCCTGGCCTGAGCGTTTGTCCAGCTATGGGGCTGCGGGGGACGGTGACTCACTGCTTTGGTGTTGGAAACAAAGCGCAGCTGCCATCTCCTCAGAGCTCACCATGTGCCTACCGGCCCCCTTGCCCACCCTCTGGTCTGCAGGCAGCAGTGCAAAGCTATGTCTCGCGGGGGTGCTGGAAAGCTTGGGGGCTTTTTCAGGAGACCGGAGGAAGGGAGAGAGATTGGAGCTGTCGCCTAAGCGCGCCACGCAAGTGACTTTGGAAGTACAGCATTTATGTGTCGAACCCCTGCCTTCTCACGTGTGCATGCCTGAGTAACTTGTTATTTACATAACGTGTTTGGCCCTAAGGGAAGCCTTGGTGGAGCACGCAGGAACTTACCTGTTACAGAAATTCCATTACCTTTCTTTAAAAGCTTAGAAAGGTTACAAGGCAAGACCCTTGTAGGCTTACAGTTTTACCAAACTAAGCCGCTTAAGTTAGAATTCTGGGCCTCTATAGCCAGCCTTTCCCAAATGGTGAGGGAACTACACGGTAGAGGAACCATTCCTATGCTGCATTCCCGGTGTTTTCACTGCCAAGAAATTTCAGGTCCACCTCATCCCTTGCCCCACCCTTTTAGTGACCCCGTATTTGAAAAGTAACAATGTGCTTTACAAAACAAATTGCTCTGAATCCAGGAACTCAGAGGACTTAATATTTTTTATCATTCTCATCTGTTCCCTACTCTCACCTCCACCTGCTGTCTTAACTCATTCTCTTTGCCCAGGCGACCATCTCCAACCCAATGATTCAATCAATCAAAATTCATATCTCTGAGTTGCTACCCTCATTAAAAAAAAAAAAAATTGTACAGAGACCTCCCAAAGGAAATGAAAACAGATTTAGCATAGGTGCCATCTAATCTGTTTGTGTAAAGGGGAGTAAAGAAAACGACACGAATGAGTTACATGAGTTACAAACTGTGCCCCACAGAAAGGTGTTCAGATTAGGAGGACAGCATGAATCACCCTGAAAGAGAATAGAAAGCTGTCTTTGTGATACTACTAAGCAGCTCTGGTGGCACAGAGGTTAAACATTAAGTTGCTAACCAAAATGTTGGCAGTTCGAACCCACCCGCTGCTCCACAGGAGAAAGATGCAGCCATCTGCTTCGGTAAAGGTTTACAGCCTTGGAAACCTATGGGACAGTTCTTCTCTGTCTTATATATAGGCTTGCTATGAGTCAAAATCAATGCAATGGCAATGGATTTGGTTTTGGGTTTTGTTGTGATACTGCTTTATTCTACCCTTATCCACTTCATTCTGGGATGGGAGCTATTTTCTTTCTGAATCTTGGAGAAAAGGCAGAAAGAGCATTCCTTCACGTGATCATTCAATGAGTTTTTATTGAGCTTATATGTGTGATGCTGTGTAAGCTAATTTAGATTTGACGCAATAGCTCCAACAACAGACTCAAACATGCCAATGATCATGAAGAGGGCACAAAACCAGGCAATTTTTTGTTCTATTATATATAAGGTTGCTATGCATCAGAGCCAACTCAAGGCGACTAATAGATTTGCATTTGGTCCTCAAGCTGCTTATCACTTGGAGAAGGAGATAAAAATAATGAAACAAGGTATACAGAACAGAATAATGAAACAAGGTAACAAGGAAGTGCTATGAATTATAAAGTCATGCCATTAAAAGATTGAAAATGTCCAATTTTATAACTGTATCTTTGAATGTTTGAAAAGGAGTTTTCTCCTCCCCTACAGCCCCCTCAATCTATCAACCATCAGATAATTCATTGTTGTACCACAACCTCTGTGATTTAGGGTGAGTTACTTAAATGCTTCTTGTGAGTTAGTCCCTGTATCTAAAAAGTGAAAGGTTATACATTAGATGATCTGTAAGATTCCAATTTCAATGATGCTATGGATAAAAAGTGACTTCAACTAAGCACCTTGAGGGAGTGAGTCACTTGGTCTGCAGGCTGGGGACCATGGTCACAGAGGACATCTAGCTTAATTGGCATAACATGCTATACACAAATATTGTTCTACATCTTACTTGAGTGAGCAGTGACTGGGATCTTAAAAGCTTGCAAGCAGCCATCTAAGATGCAGCAATTGGTCTCTCCTCTTCCGGAACAAAGAAGAATGAAGAAAACCAAAGACTCATGAAAACAATTAGTCCAAGGGACTAATGGACTGTGAGAACCTCAGCCTACATGACCCTGAGACCAGAATAACTAGATGGTGCCCAGCTACCACTGTCAGCCACTTGGAAAGGGATCAAAATGGGAAAGCCTGGATAGCGTGGGAGAAAAATGTAGGCCAAAACTCAAAATCATTTTAAAAATTAATAAAAAAATAAAAGCAGACTTATTGGTCTGACAGATAACTGGTAAAACCCCTGAGACCATGGCCTCAAGTTACTCTTTGGACCTGAAATTGAATTTACTCCTGTGGTTTTACTCTCAGCCAAACAACAGATAGTCATACAAGCTGAACATTCACACCAGGGAGAAGCACTCCTTAGAAAAGTCAACCATGGGAGATCAGGGAGGGAGAAAGGTAGGGAGGCAGGAACGCATAGGCAAGAAGGATGCAGGGAAAGGTTAACCACAGGGAAGAAGTTAGAGGAGAGCTTTTAACATTGTGGGAATTGTAATTAGTGGCATAAAACAAAATGTGTGTGAACTGTTGAATGTAAAATCAATATGCTTTGTAAAATTTCACCCAAATCACAAAAGTTGAAAAGAGAATACATAAAGAAATTAAAAAAAAAAAAAAGGCTTCTATCTTTGGTAACTTCAGTTACCATTAACAGGAAATTAAAGTAATCAAGTTCATTAAAATTGTATTAACTCTAGTATGACCTCAGCTATGTAGTGTATAAATGTACTTATAATTTTATTCCTAATTCTCATTAACAAAAATCACTCTTCATGGTGACAACATGTATTATTGACATTGGAGAAAGAGAACTTCTGAATTTGTAATTTTGCTTTCAGGAATTCTGCTCTGAAACTGGTCCATTAAATAGATGTTTCTCTTGTTACTTCTTCCTTCTATGAGGCTCCTGCTTGCATTACAGTGAAGAGAAAGATAATGCCAAATATCCTTAGGGAACTTTTTAAATCCTAGGCCCATAATATGGAAGGTTGGGCAATCCTACTTCCGTAGTGATACTGCCTCGGAAACCCAAGGAGGGGTCGCTATGAGTCGGGGCCCACTTGACGGCACATAACAACAACAACAACAATATGGACCATAAAGAAGTAATTAGAAATTGTTGATATACCAGGATGGCATTGTTGTTGTTATGTGACATGGAGTCAGACCTGACTCATAGCAACCCCTCCTTGGGGGTCCGAGGTGGTATCACTACGGAAGTAGATTGCCCAATCTTCCTTCCGAGGAGTGGCTGGTAGGTTTGAACCTCCAGCCTTCTGGTTAGCAGTCAAGTGCCTTAGGCACTACGCCACCCGAGCTCCCCCAGGATGATATAGTTGTTGTTATGTGCCATCAAGCCAGTTCTGACTCACAGCAACCCTGTGTAGAACAGAATGGAGCAGCCCCTGGTCCTGTGCCATCCTCACAACCTTTGCTATGTTTGAATCCATCATTGCAGCCATTGTGTCTATCCATCTTGTTGAGGGTTTTCCTTTTTTCACTGACCCAAGACACTTGCCTGCTAACCAGACGGCTGGTGGTTCAAACCCACCAGCCACTCCTCGGAAGGAAGGTTGGGCAATCTACTTCCGTAGTGATACTGCCTCGGAAACCCAAGGAGGGGTTGCTATGAGTCAGGTTTGACTCGAGGGCACATAACAACAACTACTTTAATAAGCATCATGTCCTTCTCCAGGGACTGATTCTTCTTGAAAACATGTCCAAAGTATGTGAGAGGAAGTCTCACAATCCTTGCTTCTAAGGAGGATTCTGGCTGTACTTCCAAAACAGAATTTTTTTCATTTTTCTGGCAGTCCATACTGTATTCAATATTCTTCACCGACACAATTCAAATACACCAATTCTTCTTTGGTCTTCCTTATTCACTGCTCCAGGGTAGCCCTTGTAACTAGAAATATAATAATACTGTTTGGCCTTTTTTGTATATGCCCAATTTCTCCACTGCATTGTAATCTCTTTGAGAAAGAGGTCTTGGGATATTTAGGTTCCTACAGGAGTATCTGAAAGATTCTAAGATTCTCTCTGATCAATTTGTTTTGGTAAAAGAAAATTCTAAAAGACTCCAGCCACTATTTCCATAGTTGAATTCATCCAAGTCTAACATAACAGTGATTAAAAAATTCAAGCATTAGTATTAATCACCTATTTTTTAGTCTCTGGGTGGCACAAACAGTTAAGAATTTGACTACTAAACCATAAGGCTGGCGATTTGAACTCACCCAGAGGCCCCTCAGGAAACAGGCCTGATGACCTGCTTCCGAAAGTTCACAGCCTTGAAACCCTGTGGAGTGCAATTCTGCTTGCCCATGTAGGGTCTTCAAGAGTTAGAATTGACTTGATAAAGATTGGTTTGGTATTTGTATATTTTGCACCCAACAGTGTACCAGATTTCATGAGTGATACCACAAAAACGTAAAACTTGGCCCCTGACTTCACTAGCTCATAACTTGAAGAAATGAACACACAGAAAAGACTCAAGTACTAAACTGGGCCAGGACTACTGACACCAAAAATTTAAGGAAGATAGAGCAGTAAGGGTGGGACTAGCCAGGAAAAGCCTTTTGAAGAAAAGGGAACTTTAAATATAGAAAGAGAAGCCAGATTTAGAAAGACAAAATTCTATACCTTTGCTCTATTTGTACAGACACTGTCTTAAAGTGACCGATCCACCATTCATTTTCTTTCCAACAAGGTGAGAATCTAGAGAAGAGGCAGAAACATATTCTGCTTTCTATAGCATCATTTTGAGGAGAAGAACTAATGGTAGATTCTTTACATTCATATGACAAAGAGGATGAGTCTGAACAGCAAGTGTGGTCAGTTCCTCTATCTAATGACTCAAGCAAAGTCACAAATAGCAGAAGTGGCCATATGCTGGCTGAATTCCGTAACATACATGATGCAATACCCTAACTCCTGAGTTTATTTAGCAGGTCACTTCTGGGTTGATTCCCTGAAAGAAAAGAATATCTGAGTGACATTAGCATTAAGCTGTGTTCCATGTGGCTGCTTTGTTAAAAGTTTAGTTTTCTCTGAGACTTGAGAAAATGTTTATGATTAACAGATGGCAGGATACTATCCATTATTAACAGCTCTTTTCCAACTCTGTATTCTGAAACTTCTTTATGATAATGAAAAATCCTCTATTCCCTTAAATTGATTGAACATTCATTGCCTTTAGTGTATAAAAGAAAACACCAGAGATCTGATGGAAGTTAGGGAGAATATCAAGATACATAAAGTAATTTATTTTCTTAAAGATCTTATACTCTAGTAAAACCATAATTAATCGCCATAGAGTTGATTCCAACTCAGAGTGACCCTATAGGATAGAGTAGGGTTGCCCCCTAGGATTGCCAAGGCTGTAAATCTTTACTGAAGCAGACTGCTACATCTTTTCCCATGGAGCCACGAGTGGGTTCCAACCCCCAGCCTTTTGGTTAGCAGCCAAGTGCTTAAACACTTCACCACCAGGGCTACTATACTCTAGTAGGGAAAGTATACTCAAATGACACCCAAAAAGAACCTAAACCCATTGAGTTGATTCTAACTCAGGGTGACCCCATGTGTTACAGAGTAGAATTGAGCTCCATTAGGTTTTCTTGGCTGTAATGTTTATGGAAGCAGATTGCTAGACTTTTCTTCCATGTGCTATTGTGTGGCTTTGAATGGCCAGTCTTTTGGTTAGTAGCTATTTGTATCACCAGGGAGTATCATCAGATAGCATACAGCATCCTAAAAGTCAGGGGAGGTTGGTGGATAACATAGGGTTGAAAATCATACTGAACATGGATCTGAGGATAGAAATTTAACTAGCTTCAAGGTTTGAAATGGGGATATTATTCTAACTGGACACATTACTCTTAAATCTTGTCTCAGTACCATGTTTCAAGTTTATTCTACTGAGGTGTCAGTTCACGAGAAAAGAACAAAAGTTAGGAACTACTCGTATTTTTGCATTCTCAGAAACTTTGCCACAGTCCTCTTGATTGACCTGTGTGTGATCAACCATGTTGCCAATGATAGAGTATTTTTAAAAATTTATTTTTGGCCAACCAGTTTACCATGCTTTCCTGAGTTTCTCAATTTCATGGTTGAGACTTCTTTGGGGCTGGGGCTAGTTCTGAGAATGAGTTCAGTGGGAGAATTCTGAGGAAAGGATGAGTAGGCACATGTGTTTGGAACAAGCTAGCTTGACCTAGAAATCCAAACTTCATTTGTGCAAGGCTGGCTATGGATTTCTGTTTAGTAGATCATTTCTCATGGTCCAAATCTGAAATATTAACAGCTAGTTTCTCTATAGGATCCCTGGTTAAAGCAGTCGGCTGCTAACAAAAGGTTAGTGGTTCAAACCCACCAACCACTCTGTGGGAGAAAGATGAAGCAATCTGCTTCCATAAAGATTTATAGCCTTAGAAACCCTATGGGGTGGTTCTATTTTGAACTAAACGGTTGCTATGAGTTGGAATCAACTCTATGGCAGTGAGTCTTTTGGTTTGAGTTACTTTGTGTTCCCACCACCCTCTGTGCTAACTGCCACAATTATCTTACCTACACACTGTCCCTTCTATATCAGACATATGCCATGAAGATAACCTTTGAGTCCCTTTTCCTATTTAAAAAAAAAAAAAAAAAAGCACAATTTCTGCAGCAGGATGCTTGACATCCCCAGTTCATCTGTCTTCTGGGAAACTGTCCAAATATTTCTTTGAAAGTTTCCCATGCATCCCATTTAAAGAATGCTTAATGTCATCTGGGTCACATATTGGAATCCACCATATAGCTGCCAGCCAGATAATTGACTCTTGTCCTTTTCATACAAATAAGAAAAGGAGATGACTTCTAAGAAAATATTTGCAAGTGAAGCCAGGCTGAAAGCCCAGAATTAAAGCAGAACTGTACTCCTTAGCTCCCGGGAAGTGGTCTAAACAAAGCCCTGATTGGTTGTGCTAGTGACTGAGACAGTGCTTGCTGGAATCCCTGTGAGGATTCAATCTGTGCTCTCTGAACCTTGTTGAAATCTGGGCAAGAGGTTTCCTGATGTTGCAAAAGTGGTTGCCTTCTGAGGTTCATCAGACTAAACCCTTCTGTTTCTTTGGTTTCAAGTAACCCTGGTGTAATACCAGGCAGAACTTTATTTCCTCTTTTTGTTCCCTCAACAGCTGTTTTGTTTTGTTATTTTTCCCCTTACTTCCCTCCCCTCCCGACTAATAAGAAGCCATCTGTTAATTATAATAGACATTGAATTCTGGACTCATTTCCAACTAAACTGATTTCCTAAGAACTGATGGGTATATGTGCATTATTAATAATTTGAGAAAACAAACAACCAACCAACCAAAATAAGTTGTAAAAGAACAAGAGTCAGAACATTTTAGAGCTGGAGAAGAGAGAGATGTGTGCTAGAAAGGGCATTGGACTTGGAGTCTTGGGGTCTGGCTAAGGCTCTTTTAGCTATGAGACCTGGGCCAAGCCACTAACAGTCCAGGCAGGAGTTTCTATTTTTCAATGTGTGTACTATATCTATTCTCAAACATACACAAAATTAAATATGGGAATAGCCTATAGTTAAGAAGTCTCAGACCTCATTTAAATGAATGCATGAATTTATTCAACAAATATTTATTCTGTGCCTACCATTTGAAAAACATTGTTCCAGTTCCTGGGGATACATTAGTCCATGTGATGCCCTTCTGAAGCCCACAGTCTCATAGCATTCTTCCACAGGATGTTACAGATAGATGGGATAAATTAATGAGGACTACAATTGACCAAATTTTCAGCCTTTCATGGTTCTTTCCCCCATGACACTCTCCTCTTTGGTCTTGTCTCTTGTATCCTACACACCCTAATGCAAACACCCCTTCTAATCGTCTGCTTATTCTTCTACTAAGTTATCTCCACATTCCAATCTACTCTATCAGTCATATTTTTGTTTTTGGAGTATATAAGGACAGTCAGACTCTCGCCCTCAAAAAGCTTAAAGTTTTAAAATCCTAAATATTAAGAAATAGAGGCAAACATGTAGCCAAGTGTATGGGCAAATATACTGTCTTGACCTGGACCAGTAACTCTAAATTTGCCTCTCAATGCAAGGAAGGCCCTGAGGCTGAAGAACAAGGCTGGCAGCTCCAGGATTATGTATAGGAGTTTATCAAGGGGGCTTACTGATGAGGCAGGTCCCTGGTGGCAGGACCAGTTCATTTCTCCATTCAACCACCCTGTGAGAGGGGTTTTTATAGCTTTGGTGAACAAAGATGTGCCCCCCCACCGCTGGACTCTGAACCTCCACCGCTACCCCAGCAGGTGCTATGTAAGAGTGATTTAGCAAGCAAAAATGAGATAGCAGAAAGCAAGAATGTAGCCATATTTGGCCTCACAAAGCCTGTTTCTCCTATGGTGCACCCCTTGAGGCTGGTTCTTACAATCTGGCATACCTCTCTCTTCCACAATGTCCCTGAGGATTCTGAAGGGAGGTGTTATAACTATGTAGGTAGGGACAGGCAGTATTGCTGCATCTAGAGGCACAGACCACAACAGTAATATAAGCAACCACAGCAGAACAACTCTATACCTAGGAAAAGACCAAGACCCAGAAAAAACCTTGTCAACTAGAGGAGAAGAAGGAAACCAGGTGGCCACAACAGACTTGCCTTCAGGTATCCAAGGCCTCTATCTATTTCTTCACGTAGCTTAATAAATCAGTGATAATCTCGTGGTAGTCAGGTATAGAGGTCCAACATTCAGTCCTCAGTACAGCACATGTCCTGTGTTGAGTGGGTTGAGTGGCTGTTAGAATGTCCAGAGCCATTCGGTTCTGGAGAACTATCTTCCTCATCTGGGTGGTTTCAGCAGTTAATAACCACAAGCTGTCTCTGCTATTTTTAATGGCCTGTTGGCTGAAATTTGTTAGAACTTTAATTTGTCCCATGACAAGCAGTGGACATACATCCATCAGATGTCCTTATGAGTGAGAGATATTCCTGTGGTCATGTTGGATTTATGCTGCAATCAATCAATGGCATTTGGCACTATCACCCATTGGAAGAGGGACACAAGAGTCCAGCCTATTATTTAGGTGGTGGACTTGGAGGGAGGTAAGGGAACCCATTGGGTTACACTCAGCTCAAAACAGAGGTAGGTTTCCTCAGGACACCATGTGTGGGTATCAACTAGCTTAAACCATCCCAAAGGTGGTAAGCATCTTCTTTCATGGCTGCAACTGGGAGTGTTGTGGTCTCTTACCAGGTCACAAGTTTCTGTGACAGCATTCTGGAAAAGATGATGTTATGTCTCCCTCTCTTGTTATCTCCCACTTAGTCATAAAGGCTTAAACATGCCCCCACATGTCTCCCAGGGCTACCCAATCAGTTCCCTCCAGAGGCCCAACATTCCAAGGCATGCCTTCAGTGCTTGAGAAGGAGATTGTCTACAGACCCAAAAGCTGCTTTTGTGGTGGACTTTGGTGGAGCTGTGAGCCCACTATAGGAAGATATTGGCAGCCTTGAAGGGAAGAAAACAGAATAGAACATACCTACAGTTGGAAAGACAGGAGTTTAGTAGATACCAAGTGGGTTAGGTATATCTTTCCCTTCCTTTAAGATCATGCTAGTTGCTTCTCCTTGAGTGGTGAGAACAGTGGGAGCTTTAGGCATTTTCCCTGGCTGAATGTACCATATGTGCTGCCCTAGGGAGGTTGCTTGAGGGGTTGTGAGTAAAGTTACCTGCTTTCCTATATGACAGAAATGAGACCCACTTCCATTCTTGGTGCCATAGCCATCATTCCAGTCCATGTGAAGCATGACTGTAGAGGTCCTCTGTGCAGTAGGATGGTGGGTTCCCATGTTAGGCTGCTTGTTACTCTGCCTCCAGAGGGAGGAAATAACCAATTCACCCTGATGAGTAACCCCTGACAAGGGCCGATAGATGGTCTACTTCCCACTGTCAACTCCTCATAGTTGGAGGGTTACCTGGGGCTCCTAGTCTGGCATGTAATACAAAATCCCCAATGGGAGATGAATTTATCAACCTCAAAGCTCAAGTGGCACTTTAGTCCACCCTACCAGGGAAGCTTTGCCTATAAGGGCATATCTATTGCTTTAGGCCTGAGGGTTATAGGACATGTAGTAGTTCCATTGTACCTCATTCTCAGCCACCCATTTGTACACAATGTGGCCTGTAAAGTGTGTCCCTTGGTCACTATCAGTCTTTTGGGGTAGCCAATACATACATGGAGAAAGTGAGAGGTCATGAAAAAGAC
>NW_006922069.1:569723-581933 GCF_000298275.1 Orycteropus afer afer | reverse complement strand
CTAGGTTGTTTACATCTTTTGGCTATTGTAAATAGTGCTGGGATGAACATGGGTGTGTATATATCTGTTCTTGTCATGGCTCTCACTTCTTTAGGGTATATACCTAGTAATGGAATAGCTGGGTCAAATGTATTTCTAATTCAAACTTTTGAAGGAATCGCTAAGAGCAAAATTTTGAATGATTCAGGAAATATCAAAAGAAGATGAAAGGAACATACAGAGTCACTGTACCAAAAAGAATTGGTTGGTGTTCATCCATTTCAGGAGGTGGCTTATGATCAAGAACCAATGGTATTAAAGAAAGACATTGAAGTTGCACTGAAAGGATTGGCGAGAAACAAGCCTCCAGGAATTAACAGAATATCCCTTGAGATGTTTTAACAAATGGATGCTGCATTTGAGGCTCTTACTCAACTATGCCAAGAAATTTGGAAAACTATACCTGGCCAACTGACTGGGAGAGATCCATCTTTGTACCCACTCCAATGAGAGGTGATCCCACAGAATGTGGAAATTATTGAACAGTATCATTAATAATGCATGAAAGTAAAATCTTACTGAAGATAATTCAAAAACAGTTGCAGCAGGATATTGATAGGGAGCTTCCAGAAATGCAAGCTGAATTCAGAATAGGATGTGGAACAAAGGATATCATTGCTGATGTCAGATGAATCTTGGCTGAAGGCAAAGAATACCAGAAAGTTGTTTCCTTGTGGTTTATTGACTATGCAAAAGCATTTGATTAGGTGGATCATAACAAATTATGGATAACACTGAGAAGAATGGGAATTCCAGAACACTTAATTGTGCTCATGAGGAGCCTGTACATAGACCAGGAGGCTGTTGTTTGAACAGTGCAAGGAAATCAGGAAGGGAGTGCATCAGGGTTATATCATTTCACCATACTTTATTCAATCTGTATGCTGAGCAAATAATCTGAGAAGCCAGACTATATGAGGAAGAACATGGCATCAGGAATAGAGGAAGACTCATTAGCAATCTGTGCTATGCAGAGGGCATAATCTTGCTTGCTGAAAGTGAAGATGGCTTGAAGCACTTACTGATGAAGACAAAAAACTACAGTTTGCCATATGGATTACACTTCAACATAAAGAAAAGGAAAATTCTCACAACTAGGCCAATAAGTAGGATCATGGTAAATAGAGAAAAGATTGAAGTTGTCAAAGATTTCATATTACTTGGTTCCACAATCAACACCAATGGAAAAAGCAGTAAAAAAATCAGATGATGTATTACACTGGGCAAATCTGCTGTAAAAGACTTCTTTAAAGTGCTGAAGAGAAAAGATGTCTCTTTGAAGACTAAGGTGTGCCTATCCCAAGCCATGGTATTTTCA
Organism: Orycteropus afer afer; assembly: GCF_000298275.1. Classification (NCBI taxonomy): domain Eukaryota; kingdom Metazoa; phylum Chordata; class Mammalia; order Tubulidentata; family Orycteropodidae; genus Orycteropus; species Orycteropus afer. The sequence goes on along the minus strand of NW_006922069.1, from coordinate 580,576 downwards.
ATCGCCTCACATGCATATGAGAGCTGGGCAGTGAATAAAGAAGCCCAAAGAAGAGTTGATGCTTTTGAGTTGTGGTGTTGGCAAATAATACTGAAAGTACCATGGACTGACAGAAGAATGAACAAATCTGCCCTGGAGGAAGTGCAGCCAGAATGCTCCTTGGAAGTGAGAATGGCAGACTTCATATTACCAACTTTGGTTATATTTTCAGAAGGGACCGTTCCCTGGAGAAGGATATCATGCTTGATGAAGTGGAGGTTCAGGGAAAAAGGGGAAGACCCTCAACAAGATGGATTGACACAGTGGCTGCAACAATGGGCTCAGGTATAGCAAGGATTGTGAGGCTGGCACAGGACCAGGCAGTGTTTTGTTCCATTGTACATAGGGTACTATAAATTGGAGCCAAATTGACAACACCTAACATCAACAACAACATACATAACACTCAGTTTTTTTAAGCCCTTTATTGTAGCAGCCTGGTTTGCTCATCTACACAGGAATGCCTGCATTAAGCTGGTAACCATGTCTACACACACAAGAGCATATTTTGCTCCTTTACTGGGGGGCAGGGGCCCCATGTAATCCGCCTGCCAGTCAATTACTGGTTGTATTCCCTTATGCATTTGTCCAGGATCATGGGGTATACGCCTTGGGTGTTGGCATGAATACATGGGGCAATTTTGTACAGCAGCCACCAAATATTGTTGTGGCTGCCTCTTTGGATATTTTCCAACCAACACAGGTACTGCTGTGTCTGCTTTTCTGGTAAATCCAGTGGACAGCTTCCCCATTTGGATGCACTGTTGTAACTTGTGCTATAGCATCTCTTTCTTGGTTCCTCTACAGAGAAAGAGGTGAATGGGCTGCTATATGAAAAACAGGTTTGGAGATGATCCCAGATATCCTGACATGGAATTTTCCACCACAGAACCTTGCCCATTAAAGTCCACTGCTTCTTATGGCATTAGCTGATCTGCATTGTTAACCCACAGGCTACCAATCCTTGTACTAAGGATTAAGGGCCAGGGTTCATAGGTGATGATTATCTGTGCAGCCCTTAATTCAGCCCATTAACTGCTTTGCCCTGAACCAGATGGTGTTTGAACCAGATGGTGTCTGTAGAGGTTTATATGGCTACCTCCATCTACACTGGTGGTATGCCTTGGCTAGAGCCATCCATGTACTAGGTATCTGCTGGCAATGGGCCTTTTCCTCTCTTAGTGGAGGCGGGGTGGCTCCAGTGGCATACTAGCTTGTGTTAGGGGGTCATTTTGGTATGTCACTGGACAAACTACAGCTTGTAATTCTTGGAACAATGGACTGGGTGAAGGAGCACTGTGCAGTTGCATGTATGCATGCCATTTGGTAGTTGTCTGGATGGTAGCTGATGACACCTTGGAAAACAGTCATTGATCCATCCATTAATGGGAAAGCTGTGAAAAGCATTACACCTCCCTCCCTGTTAGTGGTTTCACTTGGTGGAGAGTGTTATAGGCTGCCAAAAATTGTTTCTGTATGGCACTGTACCAATTTTCTGGTACAAAATCCTAAGGGTTCTTTAGTTTCATCCTGATCTTGCCACAAAGCCCAGCCAAAGTTGCCTTCAGTGCTGTCTACCCCTAATCTGAGGGCCAGCCATTTCCATACTGTACTAAGCAATTTCATTTGTAGAACTAACACCTTTGCTTTCTCGAATTCTTGCTGCTTTTCTTTGCTCCGGTCCCAAGAAGCACCCTATTTTACTAGTTGATAGAGTGGTCTCAAGCACTGGGCCAACTGGGGTATAAATACCCTCTGATACACACAAGGACCCACACACAAAGGCCTGCACTTCTTTTGGTACACTAGGGATAGGGTAAACTTGTAACTTATTAACTATGGCTTCAGGCAACACATGGATCTTTCCCAACAAGACAACCCCTAGAAATTTTACCACTGTTCCAAGCTCCTTCAACTTTTGTGAGTTCACAACCCTTCCTCTGCTCTATATGTGGGTGATTACAGCATTTAAATAATCCTGTAACAGAGAAACATCTTCAGCAGTTAACATGTCATCAGTGTAAGGAAACCAATGGACAGTAGCAGAGAAAGAAAATAGAGTCAGATCCCTAGCAATCATGCCATGGCAAATAGTGGAGCTGTGTAAATATTTCTGGGGTAGCACCAAAAATGTCCATTGCTGCCCCTCTGAGGTGATGGCAAACTGGTCCTGAGCAGATGGGGCTAGAGGGATGGTAAAGAACATATTAGCCAGATCTAACACAGGATGATATGTGCCCAGGTCTCTACTAAGGGTTTCTAAAAGGGACATTATGTTTGGAATTGCAGTGTGGATGGGAATCATCTTGCTAAGTTCCCTATAGCCCATAGTCATATGCCAGGACCCATCTTGTTTTTTTTTCACTGCCCACACAGGGCTGTTAGAAACACTGTGGGCTTCCCGGAGAGTAACTACCCTTTTCAGTTCTAAAATGTTTTCATTGATTTCCTATGTCCTCGGGGCAATCTGTATTGTCTGATGTTTACAACTATTTGTGGTGCCACTGATTGCCATGCCACATTTTATCTCAGAATTGCCTTCACCACCTGCACCTATAGATGGAATACTCCCATGGAGGTGGTCAAGGCCAATTCCATGCAGACATCCATCCCTAGAATGTATTCTCTGGTACTGGGAAAATATAAGCATGATATGGTTTAGGCAGAGTATGCCCTATTTAAAGGATCAGAAGTGGCTGGTGTATGCAAATAGACTTTCCACCATACCCATCAATTGCCTAGGGGCACCCTGAAACAGTTCAGGGTTTCCAAAGATAAGGGTGCACTGTGCACCTGTGTCAACAAGAGCCAGTACTTCTTGTCTGTTTGTCTTTGACCAGAGTATTGTGACCTCTACATGGGACCTCTGGTCCTCCTGCAGGACCCTGCCCTGTGGGTGACTTCAGTCCCACCCTTAGTCCCTAGGGACTGACATGGTCCACCCAGAGGCAGGGGGCACTTCCTCCTGGGAGGTGGCAGGACCCAGAGGGTGATATTGTTTTTCCAGCTTCAGGTTCTTCCAGAGATTGACTAAAACAAGAGTCAGCTGTTTGTCTATTTTTTCTACTGCTGTCCTGGCAGTCACTAAGTCCAACCACATCTGCTTTTCAGTTTATTTCAAGGGGCCTCTGGATGGCCATACAGCAAGAGACCCAGACTTCTTTTTCTCTTTTCCCATAGTTTATACCCCCTTCTCTCTAGTCTTCTGTTTCACCAAAGTTGGCCACAGCCTGTCCCACCTGGTAGATTGCCTGACTCACTAGTGGACAGATCATCACCAACAGTGTGACATACCAGGGGGATGAGGCTGCCTCTATTTCTGCTTTCATCCCTGCTGAAAAGAACTCATTGTCTGGCCCCCTGAGATGCTTGGCATAAATTATGTTGTGTGTTTCTAGCTCCCATATTAGCTGGAAGACCACTTCCCAGCTGTACTAGGAAGGTCCCCTTCATTTGGCCATGCATTCCTGCAACACGAAATGATCCAATCCTTGAGGGCATGTATGCCTTCTGTGTTCTAAGCAATGTGTAGACACTGCTGGAGGGCAGGGTGGGAAGTAATACTGCTCATTTTCTCTGCCTCAGCCCCCTTTAAGAGACATCATTACTCCTAATGTCCCACTTCTTTCTGCTAGAATTTCCCACACAGCTCTATCAACTCAGTGGGAGTATATTCCCGAATTGCCATGGAACTGGCAGGCAGAATCTCCTGCCTGTGATCATCTGGCTCATATGTGGCTTTCATCTTATGAGTAATTAGCTGTTGTGCCCTGGGGTGGGGGTGCTGTTTTACAAAGCCGGAATCCTCTATAATCACCTCCACATCCAAGTCACTTTCAGACTTGCTTTCCCAAGGATTCCACATTTTCTCATCCCAGTCACTTCTTATCAGCACTGGCCTAACCTTTGCCTTTGGTACTCCCCCCACCCCCACCCCATTTTTGCACACCTGCAGGCAAGCATCTCTAGCTGCTCATCCTGCTATCTGAGGTGGCTATCTACAACATCACCTGTAGCTACACAAGACTGCTGCATGCCCTTTCCTAATTGCAATTCCTCTTGCAGTGCCCTCACATGCTTTTCTGTGGCTAATTGAGCATCATTAGCCAACCAAACCACCCAGAGTAGCGGCTATCCCAACGCCATCATCACTCTTTTAACCCTTTGCCAAACTTAGGAAGGTGCATGCTTTCCCACAACTGTGCTGTATGGCTTGGGCTTTCAGGAGCATCCCCATACTCATGTGCTGGTCAGTGTGCATCAAACATATGAGCCAGACCTCCCCAAATAGAGGTATTACCCCTGAGAATGCCTCTCCCCTGCTAGCAATGTCTTCAGTCTCCTGGCTGACTTGCCAATTGTTTGACATGGACCAGTAACTCTAAATTTGCCTCCAAATATGGAGGGGGTTCTGAGATCAAAGAACAAGGCTGGCAGAGGCAGGATTATGATATAAGTGTTTGTTGTTGTTGTTGTTGTTATGTGCCATCGAGTCGGCCCCAAATCATAGCGACCCCTCCTTGGGTTTCCAAGGCAATATCACTATGGAAGTAGATTGCCCAACCTTCCTTCCGAGGAGTGGCTGGTGGGTAGTAGGGGGGTTTACTGACAAGGCGGGTCCCTGGTGATAGTAAAGACTGATTTGTTTCTCTGCACTCCCCAGTAGAAGGCAGGGGTTTTTATGGCCTTGATGAACAAAGGTGGCTCCATGCCAGGACTCCAGAGCTCCATGGCCACCTCAGCAGGTGTTACATTAGCAAGTGGAAGTGACTAGGTGGAAAGCAAGAGTGTAGCCATATTTGGCCTCACAAAATATGTTTCCCCTACATATGGAGCCTGGTAGAATCCAATGGGTGGCACAAACTGTTAAGTTCTGAACTACTAATTGAAAAGTTGATTGTTCAAATTCATCCAGAAATGCCTTGGAAGTAAGGCTTGGAGATTTGCTTCTGAAAGTTCACAGTCTTGAAAATCCTATGGAGCAGTTCAGTTTTGCATACATGGAGTCACCATGAGACAAAATTAACTTGATGGCAACTAAGAGCAACAAGAAACTCCAGCCACAGGATATTAACATGGCTTACAACCTACAACTCAAATGTACTTTATAGTAGATGAGTATAACTTACTTAGCTCATGAGAAAGGGCAGTAAAATAATAAAAATGATGTATTTATCTTATTACAGAATTGAAGGACAAAGGTAGTCAGGTCTTATGTTGGTGGAGGGGAGAGTGGATTAAGGTGGAGAAGGCTTCTTAGAAGAATTGAAACCTGAGGAATGAAATAAAGACTAGGGTTCTAGAGAAGCCCTGCTGTACTTGTGTACTGAACAGCTTTGGTGGCTGACAAAAGCCTCCAAGTCACTGGGGAAGTTACTGATAGGTTGATTACTAGGTAATATCAACATACAGTATACTGGAAACAGTTAAATAGGTGAGTGGAGATTTCTCAACAGGTTTTAGCAGTTTACACAATGTTACACACAAACAAACAAACAACAAAAAAAACCCTCAACTGCCTTCAAGTTGGATCCGACTCATAGTGACCTTTCCTTGGGTTTATGAGATGATATCACTATGGAACCTTCCTTCCCAGGAGTGGCCAGTGGGTTTGAACTGCCAGCCTTCTGGTTAGCAATCAAATGGCTTAAGCACTACGCTGCCAGAGCTCCTCAATATTACAAAGGATGACTTCAACTTAGAGTGAACATGATTGTCAGATAAAAGTCCTGGGTTTATTTAGTTTACTTGTCAATTCAATAAGCAGATATTTTGCTCATCAGCGTCCCCAAGGACAATAAGGATGTGTTCATTCTGACAAAATCACAAAGCAAATACTTTCTATTTATATTTCTGTTTATAGTTCATACATATTACTAAAAATAATATAGTACAGACATTTCTAAACAATATGTTCCTACATCTGTAGTCTATGTGTCTACCAAAGATATAATTTATTAACAGTCATAAGCCAGGCTGAGTCACTCTTAAACCTTCTTAACCCAACCCTCATTGCCATCAAGTCGAATCCCGACTTCTAGGACAGACTAGAACTGCTTTATGGGATTTCCAAAGCTGTAAATCTTTGTGGAAGCTGCTCCATTTTTCTCCCACGGTTGGTTCAAACCACTGACTTTTCAGTTAGCAGCCTGATGCTTAACCGCTTAATGACTGCATAATATCTTGAGATTTCTTTAATAATTCTTGACCAGAGTATTAGGGTTAGAGATGCTGGGAACCATGCTGATTAGCATAAAATTACAAGCCAGTGGAAGAAACTGAAGGAAAAATAAAAATCATGACTAACTTTAGAAATAGCTACATAGCATTGTAACTGAATGCATGGATTCTAGAGCAAGACTGCCTGGATTCAATTCTTAGGTTAGCCCTTATGAGCAGTTTGATCTTTGCCAAGTTACTTAATTTCTCAGTGCCTTATTTTCTGTTTGAAAAATGGATTCTAGTGAAGATTAAATGAATAATATGGTTAGAGAAGTTCTAGGCACATAATAAGTCCTGTATTAGTGTTAGCTGCTGTTATGTTCTCAGGTAAATCACTTACCCATTCTGAGTTTAGGGTTTGCATCTGTAAAATGAGAAGCTTTAACTAGATTCTCTCTAAGGCACTCATGAACCCTCTGTTTTCAAACAAGGGACAGTTATCCGTACATTTTTCTACAGATATGTGTGTAGTTAGGGATAAGGAAGTAGATGGTTAGTAAATGCTTTCCTTGACTGATCGAGAAAGGGGACAATTGAGAGACTGGAACAAGCTTCTTCACTAGATCCTAAATTTCTCGAGGGTAAGAAATGTGTCTTTTCCCCTTTCGCATTTTCCATGTCTTATGTTCCCACCTTGGGAGGATGGGAAAGGATGATAACTTCTCCCTAAGCCTTTTCAAGCTCTAAGTCTACTTGTACAAGATAGTTTGAAAACAGTGTTCTCTGCTGAAGATGTTAATATTGCAGGATTTTTAAGTAATTGGTTTTTTGATGGCAGGTTCTTATTTGAAGAAGTTCTGGATTTTAGAAGTAGGATATTGTTTTGGTTACTTCGTGCCACTCTAACAGAAAATACCACAAATGAGATGGCTTTGACAAACAGGAGTTTATTCTCTCACAGTTTTGGAGGCTAGAAGTCTGAGTTCCAAGTGCCGGGCTCTAGGGGCTGGGTGAAAGCTCCTCGACCTTGGGCTTCAGCTCTGCCTCTTGCACCCGGCCCACTGAAGCTAGAGGCATCTCTTCACTCAGCCAGCTACTGGCTGCTGAGGCTAACAAGCCCAACAAAGGTCAATGAATAAAATGGCACAGTCTCGACATCACCAAACCACACAGCAGGCCATTGATTCAGGTCTATTAAAAGACCCAAGATTGGCAGAGTATGGCAGGGTACTGATTAAAGACATGGGTACATGCAGGGTCCAACCATGCCAAAAAGCTAGAGGCCTTCCTCAAAACTGGAAGCAGAATACATATCTAAAGTACCTACTTTATGTACTGGAAGCAGAATACATATCTAAAGTACCTACTTAGCTGTTCACAGTAGAATCCACCATGGAATTGATTGCCAATCTCACCATGGGAAATAACAATACCCAGCTGCCCAGACACTCAACCAGGCCCAATGAAGTTGACACACAACCTTAACTACCACAGATATGGTGATACAAATACACGGATGCGTTGAATGTGCAGATATGGTATTATGGCATCGAGGATGGCTTGATATGCATCATATGCCAAGTTTCATATTTTTGCCCTTCCTTCAGAGGATTTTCATCTGTATGTTTACACAAATATAGTGTTCTTTTCATCCTTCATAAATAAAAGACATAGCACTAATTAAAAGATCAAAGTCAAGAAATTGAATGGGAGAAATATTTGTTAGTTATATATGTCTAATAAGGGATTTGATTCTAGAATGTATAAAAACACAACTCAACAACAAAAATATAAAGGACCCAATTACAAAAGAGAAATGGATTTGGATATTTCTCCAAAGAAAATATATATACAAATAATCAATAAACACATAAACACAGCAATGATCAACATTGCTGGTCATTAGCTAGCTAACTAGATAGCTGCCCTCAATTTGATTCTGACTAATGACAATCTTTTGTACAACATCATAAAATGTTGCCTAGTCCTGCATTAGTTATTACCAAAATCAAACCAAACTCACTGCCATTTAGTTGATTCTGACTCACAGCAACCCTCTTTGGGTTTCTGAGGCGGTAAATCTTTACAGAAGTAGATTGCCCAGTCTTCCTTCCACAGAGTGGCTGATGGGTTTGAACCACCAGCCTTCTGGTTAGCAGTCAAATGCCTTATGCACTATACCACCAGAGCTCCTTGCATTACTCATTAGGGGATTGCAAACCAAAACCACAATGATATACTATCTCACTACTACTAGTATCGCTAAAATAAAAAGACAGACAAGAGTTGAGCATGTGGAGAAATCAGAACCCTCATACTTTGCTGATAGGATTGTAAAATGGTGCAGCCACTTTGGAAAACAGTGTGACAGTTCCTCAAATGATTAAACATAACATTACTATATAACTCAGTGCTTCTACTCCTAAGTATATACCCAAGAGAATTGGAAACATATGTGTACACAAAACTCTGTACACAAATGTTCCTAGAAGCATTATTCATAATAACCAAGAAGTAGAAACAACCCAAATGTCCATTAAATAACAAATTAATAAACAAGTTGTGGTATATTCATAAAATGGAATATTATTTTGCCATAAAAATGAATGGAGTGTTGATACATGCTATAACATAGATGAAACTTGAAAATACTATGCTAAGTGAACAGAATCAGTCACAAAATGCCATATATTATATATAGCCATTTATATGAGATGTCCCAAATAGTCAAATTCATAGAAATGGAAAGTAAGTTAGTGGCTTCCAGGTGTTGGGGAGATGGGGAAGAGAGACTGACTCCTAATGGGTAATGAATTTCTTTTTCGGGTAATAAAAAATGTTTTTAAATTGCATAATGGTGATGGTTGCACAAGTCTGTGAATATAGTAAAAACTACCTAATTGTACGCTTTAAAAGGGTGTGTTTTACAGTATGAAAAATATGCCTCAATAATGTGGTTATTAAACATAACATAATCTAAAAATAACAATTCTGATAACAATGGGCACAAAATTTCAAAATTTTACAAAGTTTGCTGGCTCTTTTGAGTCTGGACTTTTCCAAATACCATGTCTCCTAGACAGTTAAGCTATTCAAGCAATTTCTAATTTTTTTTTCCTATTAATGAACTACAGTTATGCATTGCTTAAGGTCTACTATACATTCTGTGAAATAGGACATTACGCCATTTGGACATTGTGCAAACACTGTATTATATACAGGCAGTCCCATACAATCTCTAGTTAAATCCCAGGAAAGCCTATTATATTAAAACCTTATGGAATTGTCTCAGAACCTGAGGTCTGTATCCACTGGATACTAGAGGCCTGCCTTCCTGGCTATGTGGCTGGGCTTGGCAGGGGGTGGGGAGGGGAGCTGCATGGGGGGCCCAGAGTGGTGGCTGCAGGGACTAGTTGTATGTGCTGGGAGTGCAGCTGGCAGTGGTATCTCTGGCTGCCACCATCCCGTTCGTGTGGCCTCTTCCTGATCATGTGTAGCTGTTGCCACCACTTCTGCCACTGCCTGGAGCTGGGAGCCTACAGGCACTGCAGGCCAGCAGGTACCACAAGCACCTGCATCAGGTAAGGAGGGGAGAAGCTGCAGCAGGTGCTGCCTGCTCTGAGAGTGAAATGCTGCATGGCTGCTAAGTCAGTGAATAAAGTCAGGAGGAGAGGAAGAAGGAGGCAGAAGAAGAGACACTGCAGGAACTGGGATGCACCCTAGAGCCCTATGCTCCTTCATGCTGGGGGTTTGGAATCCTTACACCATTAGTGAGAAATAATAAACAAAAGAAGGGCAGCTCTCTCTGAAAAGAAAAAAAAAAAAAAAGGAAATCTTATGGAACCACAGATGTATACATGGTTGGAGGGACATTGCCCAAATAGATGTTAAACAAGGCATAACTAATCTGCTCTTACTTTTGGATGATGCCAAAAGATCTTATTTTGAAATGAAAAAAGCAATCTAACCAATTGTTCCGATTTTACTGAATTTTAACCTATCAGCTTTTTAGTTTATGTCAGACAAACTATTGAGTTTATTATTATTATTATTTTAAAATTAAAAGTAGAAAGGAATGCATCCTATCCCCTATCCTGGCATTCCCCCAACTTGGACTTAAAAAGAATGCTGATCATCAGTACTTAAGAATAATATCGGGAGGAGAAAGTTGTTTGTTTGTTTTTTCCAAATAGAAGCTTTATTGAGATACAATTTACATACCCTAAAAATCACCCATTTAAAGTTTACAATTAAGTGGTTTTGGTATATTAAAAAATGTATGCAATCATCACAACAGTTTTAGAAAATTTTCATCACTTCAAAAGAAACCCTGTACTTTTTTGCTAGTGGCCCCCAACTCCCTCTGCCTCTCAACCCCTAGTCCACTAACAGTGCATGAGGATTCTCATTTCCCCCATTCTTACTAATGCTTATTATCATCTGACTTTATTAAAATTGTAACTGTCCTAGAGAGTATGATGTGCTCTCTCATTATGGTTTTGATTTCCATTTCCCTGATGACTAATGAGGAATCTTTTCATGTGTTTATTGACAGATTTTATATATATATATATATATATATATATTTTTTTTTATTAGGATTTGGGTGAAGATTTACAGAGTAAATTCACTTTTCATACAGCAGTTCACAT
>NW_006922069.1:569093-569623 GCF_000298275.1 Orycteropus afer afer | reverse complement strand
CTCCCTGTGCATAAGCAGCCCTTCCTTCTCCCATGATTGTTCTCTCCAGGGCGTGTGTCTACTTGAGGTAAATGTTTAACTCACATGCCTCTACAGGCAAAATATTTTTATTTATATGTATTTATTTATTTATATTGTTATTTGGGTGAAGATTTACAGAGCAAATTCACTTTCCATACAGCAGTTCACATACACTTTGTCTCATGACATTGACTACAGTTTACCACAGTGCAATAGATATCCTCCCACCTCCTCCCCACAGTTACCTCTTCCCAGTGTCCATCCCTCCATTGACTCCTGCCCCCTGAGCTGTCTCCCTGTGCGTAAGCAGCCCTTCTTTCACCCGTGATTGTTCTCTCCAAGGAGTGTATCTACTTGAGGTAAATGTCCAACTCATATGCCTGTCTTTTGTTTGGCTGGAAACCACAGGTGTGAGTTCAATTCCAGACCCAAAGGGCAGCTAGGGGCCATAGTCTTAGTGGTTCCACCAGGCTCTATCGAACCAGCAAACCTGGTCCCCCCCTTTTTTC
>NW_006922069.1:541599-544979 GCF_000298275.1 Orycteropus afer afer | reverse complement strand
ACTGAATGAGAACCACCACTTCCTTCTCCACCAACTTACTGAATGAGAACCACCACTTCCTTCTCCACCAACTGGCCAATGATAAATGACCACCAAGAAAAACCTGACTCATGCTGAACTGCTCTTCACAGATAGTTAGCAGAGATCTAAATACAGCAACATCACAATGTCTTGGAGACAACAGACTATCACACTCCACACAAAGAAGCAAGTTAAAGTGGTAGACACAAGAGAGCAGGATACAGATCTAGAACACATCTCTGAAGCAGCAGCAGCATTGGAACTCCCTAATAAAGAATTAAAAATAATTACATTTAGGTACCTTCAAAGGATTGAGAGACAGAGCAAGGAAAACACTGACAAAATTAAGGAAAACACAGACAAAAACCAAGAGCAAATTCAGAAGAAAATAAAAGAACGAAATGATACAATAAATGAAAAATTAGAAATGATACAAAATCTGCAGATAGAAATCTAGAAGATTAACACTAAATTTTCAGAAATAGATAGCATATTGCAAGGGCGAAGGAATAGAATTGAATCAATGGAAGACAGAATTAATGATATTGAAGACAAATGCCTGAATACTTCTTTAGAAAGATATCAATCAGAAAAATGTCAAAACAAAATGAAGAAAGCCTAAGATTCATGTGGGATACCATCAAAAGGAATAACCTACATATAATCAGAATTCCAGAACAGGAAGAGAAAAAGAAAACCACTGTGGAAATTATCCATTTTGTTGGAAGACAACTTCCCTGATATGATGAAAGATGAGAATATATCCATTCAGGAAGTCCAATGAAGTCCAAGCAGTATAGACCTCAAAAGTAAATCACCAAGACATATCATCATTAAACTCACCAAAACCAAAGACAAAGAAAGAATCTTGAGAGCAGCACGGGAAAAATGAAAAGTTATCTACAAAGGACAACCTATAAGAATAAGCTCTGATTTCTCAGCAGAAACCATGCAAGTGAGAAGACAATGGGTTGGTATGTACAAAACCCTGAAAGAGAAAAATTTCCAACCAAGAATTATATACCTAGCAAAATTTTGCCTCAAATATGATGGTGAAATTAGGAGATTTCCAGATAAGTAGAAATTAAGGAATTTGTTAAAAGCAGACCAACCTTATAAGAGATACAAAACAGAGTCCTTTGAACAGAGAACCAATAACAGCAAACAACCACTGACCATTAATACACATGATGACATGACCCAGAAACCAACATAGCAATGGAAGTATCCAGAGTAAAATAAGCTTACAAGAATGTAAACAAGGAGCCAGAGACATAAATTAGCAAATGAAGACAACTACAAACCAGAGAGCAGGAAAAAAAATAGTATAGTTACAGAACTTCTAAATGGTGAGAAGTTTTCAAAGAAAACTGATAAACCTTCACATCACACACACACACACACAAAAGGACAAGCACAAATATTTAACAAATACTAAAAAAACAGCAACAAAGGAAATGATAACATGATTCATAAACATAATGAGCTCAGCACAGAAAATTTTATGGAACAACAAAACCAGGAACACTAGGAAAAAAAAAAATAACAAAATGATAGCAACCAATTCATACTTGTCAATAATTACACTAGACGTAAATGGATTAAATGCATCATTCAAGAGACAGTTGCAGACTGGATAAGAAAACATAACTCTCAATATGCTGCCTACAAGAGACACACCTTAGAGACAAAGACAAAAATAGACTAAAAATCAAAAGTTGGAAGAAGATATATCAAGCAAATGGCAACCAAAAAGAGTAGGAGTGGCAATATTAATTTTGGATCAAATTGGCTTTAAGACAAAAACCACCACATGAGCAAGTAAGGACATTATATAATGGTTAAAGGATCAATTGAACAAGAAGATATAACTGTAATAAGTATCTATGGATCCAATGAAAGAGCCCCAAAATACATAAATCAGACTTTAAAAGAGTTGAAAAGGCAAATAGATGACTTCACAGTCACAGTGGCAGACTTTAATACACCACTTTCAATGAAAGATAGAACAACTGGAAAGAAATTCAACAAAGATGCAGAAGAGCTAAACCATACAATCCACCAACTTGACCTTATAGACATCTACAGACCACTTCACCCAACAACAGCACAATACACTTTCTTTTCCAGTGCACATGGACCATTCTCCATTATAGATCATATGTTAGGCCATAAAGCAAGCCTTCATAAATGTCACCCTCACTGCAAAGCATCTTCTCAGATCACAATGCTAACAAATTAGAAATCAACAATAGGAAGATCAATGGAAAAAGAGAAAACACATGGAAACTGAACAACACCCTCCTTAAGAAAGACTGGGTAAGAGAAGAAATAAGGATATGTGAAACAGGATAGATCTTGAAACATTCTTTGTGAAGAGAAATGTCACATCATTCCTCTTCAATTTGTCATTCCCAGCTAGTAGATCATATGGCTGTCTTATTCAAAATAGCCCAAACCGATCTGTTTCAGCTCACTAATGCCTAGGATATCATCTATGCATTCCATTTCATTTTTAAAAACTTCCAATTTTCCTGGATTCCTACTTTGTACATTCCATGTTTCAACTATTAATGGATGTTTGCAGCTATTTCTTCCCATTTTGAGTTGTGCCACATCATCAAATGGAGGTCCAGAAAGCTTTACTCCATCATCCACATCATTAAGGTCAAGTCTACTTTGAGGAAGCAGCTCTTCCCCATTCGTATTTTGAGTGTCTTCTGACCTGAGAGGGTCTTCTGGCATTATATTGGACAAAGTTTCAGGGCTATTCATAAAGTTTCCCAGTACTACATCAGACAGTGTTTCACTGCTATTTATGAGGTTTTCACTGGCCAATTTTTAAAGAAATGGATGGCCCCTTCCTTCTTCCAAATCTGTCTTAGTCTGGAAGTTCCACTGAAACCGGACCACGATGGGTGACCCTGCTGGTATTTGAAATACTGGTGGCATAGCATCCACCCTCACAGCAACATGCAAGCCATCACAATATGACAAACTGACAGATGAGTGGTGGTTGCTTTGGGTAGTACTGACATTTTCACAATATTCAATCTTCATATCCATGAGCATGGTATGCTCTTCCATTTATGCAGAGTTCATATAGTTTCTTGAAGTAGTATTTTGTAGTTTTCTTTGTAAGATTTATTCTCAAGTATTTTTTTCTTTCTGGTGACTATTCTAAGTGATACTGATTTCCTTTTCCACAATCTCTTTGCTGGTATGTTGTTTGTTGTTGTTATGTGCCGTTGAGTCAGCCCCGACTCATAGCGACCCCTCCTTGGGTTTCCTAGGCAGTATCACTACGGAAGTAGGATTGCCCAACCTTCCTTCCGAGGAGTGGCTGGTGGGTTTGAACC
>NW_006922069.1:513270-540886 GCF_000298275.1 Orycteropus afer afer | reverse complement strand
TTGAAGATTTTTGTGTTTATAGTCATGAGGGATACTGATCTGTAGTTTTCCTTTTCAGTGGTGTCTTTGCCTGGATTTGGTATCAGGGTCACGCTTGCTTCATAGAATAAATTTGGGAGGATTCTATCCTTTTCTACTTTCTGGAATAATTTGAGTAGGATTTGTGTGAGCTCTTCTCTGAATGTTTGGTAGAATTCTCCAGTCAATCCATCTGAGCCAGGTCTTATTTTGTTGTTGGTAAGTTTTTTTATGACCTATGGTCTTAGAATTCTTAATTGTGCTCTGTCCAGGGTAGGGATTCTATCCCAAGAGTGGGAGCTTGATGAGAAAAGTGAGCTTTCATTTCTCAGCTATAGTAGCTTCAGCAACATGTAGTTAAGGAAAGGGTGAGAAATGCTTATATCCAGTCATCCCCAAGGAGACAGCCCTATGACTGATCCCAGGGAAAGGGTAATTCTTTGTTATTGGCTTCACTAGTCTGGAGTAGGGGTTTCTATCTCATTGTTTTGGGATTGAGGAGAGAGGATGTAGATCTTGGTTCAAATACTAGATTCACTGTTCTTAATGATTTTAGTAGATTTTCTTGGGTAAATGTTTCTTTTTTTACTATATGCCTTTAGAATCATTTCCAGAGACTTTAAATAGTTGTTTTAAAAATAACTTTGACCAGTTTCCTCTGTCTGTTGGGTTTTCACTCTGTCTGGGTGAAGTGGACCCAGGAAAGGGAAACTTTGTATCTAGTATGGAGTAGCACTGTCTTTACCCAAGTGCTTGAAGTATCTTTGGATGCTATTGGAAGGCCTATTATTATTTTCAATAATAATAATATTAACAACAGTTTTCTTAGGTTAAGGTCCCTAGAACCAAAGCCTAAGGTAAGAATTATTGTGTAGGTAATATATTGAAGGAGTTTTCTCAGAAGAACTCTTTAGAGAAGCAGGGACAATGGGGGCCATGAGTTCCCAGACACCTCTAGAGGGAGGTGGTGTGAGCCTATGGTATCTGGGTGTGGATACTCTGTACTGGTAAAGAGACTCAGAGTGGGCTCAGTAGCATTTCCTATGTGAATCTTAATCTATTTCATAATAACCATAATAGTAAGTAATTGAAATAATATAACTACTACTTTTGTTGACTACTGCACCAGAGCTTAAAATGTAAAGGCATTTACTTTGTGGAAGGTTGTGGCCTATCTTTGGAACTGAAATGCTATCTTGAGCCTTGACCTAAGTTCAGATGCCTATTTGAGTTTTCTAGGTTACTCCCCAACATTTCTGACCTTGACTCACTCATGTGGCTGTGATAATTGGGGAAAGCCTAGGAAGAGGCAGTAACCATGATAATTCTGGGCATGTCCAGGGAGGGGCAGGTTGATCCGAGAAATAGTAGGTTAACTAGGGTACAGAAAAGGGGCTCACACAAAGAAATAGGGCACTTGCCTCGGCCTATCTTTTTAGAGCAAAGAAATATTTTGATAAAGGACAGTTACAACTCTTATCTCATTTCTGTTTTGGGTTATGGGATCAATGAAGATCCTCCTGACTCTTGTTACTGAAAATCAGTACTATTGATTAATTGAAAGAAAAAATCACAGTGAGTCAATAATTTTAGCAGAAGTATGGAAAGATGAAGCTTTCATTGATTAATAATTTATTAATTGATTTGCAATTTCTAATATATATTGCTGGTTTTCTAATACTCCTTGGACTCAGTAGACATTGTTCTGATGATATGTCTGTCCATTTTCCACCTCTGTCTTTCTATGCTACATACACCAAATAAAAGTCTCCTTTCTTCACTACTATAATTCTGGTATTTTTCCACTAGGACACTATTTACCTCTTGTTTAGGATCTTCATACTTATATCTCTAATTCTCATAACAGCACCATAAGTTAGATATCACTCCTTCATTTTACAGATAAGAAGACTGAAACATTAAATGACCTATTGTAAGTAACTCAGCTTGGTGTTAGAGCTTGGCCTCAGATGCAGCCTCTTTGACTCCATTACCTGCACAATGTTTTTCAAGAAAAGGGGAATGAAAGAGGAATAAGGAAAATAAATAGAGAAGAGAATGAACTAATGAGTGAAAAACATACATGGGAGTGCAAGGGCAGGACTGATGGTTGCTCCAATGACTATTCAGCAGCACAGAGGCCTTTGTCTTTGGCCTGAAGCTCCTGAGAGCAGCTTTGTCACACACTCAAAAATCCTGAGATTTCTTGGTCAGTATATTTGTGGAAGCGTTGCAGATAGGGTCCTACTTACTAATCAAAATGCTTTAATTATTTGGTTTAGCAAGGCCTAGGGGATGTTTTCCCAAAGCAAGGACATGGCATGAAAATATTCCCCTTTAAGTTACATTGGAGAGATTTCAAGTGGTGCTACATACCACCTAATCCCCATTGTGGTTCAAGTGAGAAGTATTTAAGTGCAAAAAGAAAATCAATTTAAACAGCACCCAGTGGTTATTTCTTCAGAAGGTGATATATATTTTGTGAGTAGAGTGTGCACTTGGTCTCTCCTTAATAAGTACACTATGATATTTCTTAAGAAGAAAGTGAAGGAGAATATGCAGACTGAGATGTACTACTTGTTAGGTGTAATAAACGCTCTCTTCTTTCATTCAAGATGTTTGGTGAAGTAGATCCTAGAGACTATTTCAAAAGCTTTTGTATTTTTAGATTGGGCTAAAGAGAAATTGCCATTTAGTAATAATCAGAACAAGACATTATGATATATGTCAGTGAGTGTGTACTTTCAAGTGATGAATCACTTTTTGTTAAATATGGTAACATATTTAAAATATGTTACCAAATAAGTAACTCTCTCAAAGTAGTCTTTAGGAAACAAAATCCATAACTCCAAATGAAGTACCATTTGAACACCATAGAAATATTTGAAAGTAGTGATTTTAACTGTGAAACAAAAACTTTCTTATTCTCCTGAAACAGAAGTTATGATTTTACACCTAGAACAGCCAGTGCAATCTGACAAGTTAATAATTCCAACAACAAAATCACTAAGATTTTGGCATATGAGTACTGTGGGAGGTTATAAAAAAGACATTTGCGGAAAAAATTCGATCTAGTATATTCAAATGGAACACTTTCTAAAGTTTCCTCTAACATCTGGTTTTTCAATGCCAGCCAAAGAATGGTAACATGATTGAAGCATAATTTTAATCGCTTAGATTTCACATTGTTTACATTTGTCAAGTTAGATATTTTTTAGCAGATGGGATTTCAATCTTTGTTCAACATCTTAGAGAAATTTCTAGGCGAGCTTAAAACTAAATTCTCCACTGAAATGTACATGTAACAATGGTTGAAATGCCAACTATTTTGTTACGTACATATTTACCACAATAAAAAAAGTTGTTTTTTTTTTTTTTTAAATCACCTTAGATTTTCTTTAGGAATTGATTTTCTTTATCTGTCCCAGTAGAAAAAGATTCAGAAATCATAGCTGGATTAAGGAGAATATACCTTAATGATTGATATCTACTGCTAGATGACCACTTAGGATGTTTAATTCCTTACAAAATCAGATTGGTTTGTAGTTTACCATTGTTTTTACTATTGTTTTCATTTTATGGTACAACTAGGAGAATATAACCTACACTTTGCATATATCAATTCTTAGTATTTCAATGTGTTTCTCTCATGTATTCTATTTGCAGTGAATTTTACCTTCAGTGCCTAATACACTAAATGCCCTATATTACATCACATTTAGCTTCAGAACAATTTATGATTCCTATCCCTATTTGCAGATGAGGAACAGAGGCCCACAATTAACCATTGTTACACAGCTAGTAAATATTGAAAACAAGTTTAGAATCCAGGTCTATATGACTCCAGAATGCATTTTTTTTTTTTTTTTTTTTTTTGGAGAAGAGGGAATTTATTGGCCAAATGTATCCAGAATCCAGGAACTCAAGCTCACATCAGGAATATTCTGATAAAGGGATTCAGAAAATATATTATTTTCTCCCTTGTCTTTTTGTATTGGTTTCATTCTTTCATAGGTTGACCACTCGTGACTGTATGATAGCTGTAGCATCTCACTTCTTATGACCTTGTACTTCAGCTCTGTGGGAAGAATAAGAATCTTTGTCTCAGTACTGTCTGCAAAACGATGGGTTTGTCTCCATGGCTCTGATTGTGTCATGTGCACATTTTTGAAGCGA
The DNA here is from genome assembly GCF_000298275.1 of Orycteropus afer afer. Lineage (NCBI taxonomy): Eukaryota > Metazoa > Chordata > Mammalia > Tubulidentata > Orycteropodidae > Orycteropus > Orycteropus afer. The sequence goes on along the minus strand of NW_006922069.1, from coordinate 536,692 downwards.
TTACTGTGGTGAGAGGACTGCAGTGTGCTGATTGGCTCATGCTTGTGTCTCTTGCTCCACCCCAATGGCAAGTGAGAAAGTATGTATGCGTTTGTTGAGGGAGGGTGGGAAGGGGAATAATTGGTACACTAAGAGGGAGGTAAATTGATTTTAAATTAAAAAATAATACAAGTGTGTTATATTAAGCCTTTAAGTTCAGAATGCATTTTTAAACCGATGATGTAATCAATTTTAATTAAAAAAAAAGTGTAGCTAAAAACAAAACAAAACAAAATAACCCAATCCCCAAACCCTTGATCTTGGGTCAACAAACAAACAAGAACAACAAATATATATATATATATATATATATATATATAGTACAAATGACCAGAATGTTACTTTCCAGACACACTTAAGTAATTTTTATTTTTTTAGTTAGCTAGCTTTAAGGTAAAATAATTTAGGCTCTTACAAATTCTGGGTTTAGCCTTTTAGGAAAAAACACTGAAAGTGTAGCATGCATTATAAGAAATTGATTTGGAGTACCAATTATAACCCACTGGGATATTAAATGCTCAGTTTTTATGAGTAAACCATGCCAAATATAGGATCATTTTAGCTATTGAAGTCTTTATGTAAATAGACGCCTGCTTTCATTTTTGCTATCCCCAGCAATACAGAAGGGCTATTTTTTGCATGTGCCAGCCTGTAGAAAGCTCTCAGAGTGCCCCAGATTGGTCTGCTGTTTGAGTTGGATGTGACCCAACTACCATATGATGATTCCAGTCATCTATTTGGATAGTTGGTCCTCTTCATTAATATTTATTCTTACTCTGAGGTTTCAGCCCTCACACAAAGAACAGGTCCCTGAAAGCATCATGTTTCCTCCTTCTATATCATTGGCCTCTGACATTTTACTAATTGCAGTGTGGGTTAGCCCTAGTTACTAGTTTCAAAATGTCTTCAAATACCATCTGTATACATAATTCTTTGTTCTTCCTTTAGGAAGGGATCACAAGGGCTCAAAATGTCTGGCCTATTATGATACTGTGTATTTTATTGCATTTTTCATATGAAGTGAGGATTGCCAATGTGCTGAAAGATTTTTGCTGTACAACTACAGCATTTTTCTTACATGATTTCATTGTATACTGGCTTTCTTTTAATTTACCCTGACTACTGCTGGCATTTCTTCTATTATCTTTCTCCAACTTTCTATTCTTTTTCAGTGTAAAAGATGTCACATCTATGCTACTTCAGAACTTTCATGTGTCTAATGAGGATTTTTCTAGATTCTACTCTTACTCTGGAGTTTTGTGGGTCAAGAAAATAATAATCCAGTCATTCCACAGTATAGATCTCTCACTCGTCTAACTCTCTGGCCCCTATTGTGTGTTGAATTGCATCCCCCCAAAAGATACGTTTAAATCCTAAATCCTGGTACCTGTGAACATAACCTTGCTTGGTAATAGGGTTTCTGAAAATGTTACCATTTAACATGAGGTCATATCAGAGTAGAAACCCTACCGCCATCAAATCTATTCCAACTCACAGTGATCCTATAGGACAAAGTAGAATCACCCCACAGGGTTTCCAAGGATGTGAATCTTTCAGAAGCAGACTACATTTTCTTCCGGCAGAGCTGCTGGTGGATTCAAACTGCCAACATTTTGGTTGGCAGCCAAATCTGAGTGGTGCCCTTATGAGAGAAGGTACATAGATAGGGAGAAGGCGGCCATGTGAAGATTCATCTACAAGTCAAGGAATGACAAGAAATGTCTGGGGCTGTCAGTAGGTAGAAGAGACAAGGAAGGATGCTTCTCTGGAAAAGACAGAGAGAGATGGCTCTGACAATGCCCTGAAATTAAATCCTGGCCTCCAAAACTATAACACAATAAATTTCTTATAAGCCACCTAGTTTGTGGTCTTTTGTTACAGCATCCATAGGAAACTAATATGGTCCTTATTCAAGTAATGGTTACAGGGTGGAAAAGGGGTGATTCCTGAGGTTTTGTGCACAGCTCTGCCTGCTCTATGTCTCACTGGCTCCTAGGTATTAAAGACTCTAAGCAGGACCCAGTGCTGCTGCCACTGGGACACTGCAGAGCTGCTCTAATGTTTTTCTTCAGTATATATGATGCTCTCTATTCTGGTTACCTGGGAGCTCTGCTAGCATAGTGCCTAAGGCACTTGACTACTAATCAGAAGGCTAGTGGTTCAAACCCACCAGCCACTCCTCGGAAGGAAGATGGGGCAATCTACTTCCGTAGTGATACTGCCTCGGAAACCCAAGGAGGGGTCGCTATGAGTCAGGTCCGACTCGACGGCACATAACAACAACAACAACAACATACTGGTTACCTAGTGCTGCTTTGACAAGACTATACCACAAATGGAATGGCCTTAACAAACAGGAGTTTATTCTTACAATTTGGAGGCTTTAAGTCCGAGTTCAAAGAGCCAGGCTCTAGGGGCTAGGGGAAAGCTCCTCAACCTTAGGCTTCAGCTTTGCCTCCAGCTGCTGGCCCACTGAAGCTGGAGGCTTTTCTTCACTCAGCTGCTGACTGCTGAGGCTGACAAGCCCAAGGTTGACAAGTAAAAAGGCACCGTTCTGATGTTACCAAACCACATGGCAGGCCATTAATTCAAGTCCATTGAAAGTCCCAAGATTGGCAGAGCATGGCAGGCTGCTGAACAACGACACAGCTACATGCAGGGTTCAAGTGTGCCATAAGCTAGAGACCATTTCCAAAGGCTTCTCCTTATACACAGAAAGCAGACCACATCCTTAAGGCAGCTACTCAGCTGCTCACAGTGGATTCCACCATGGAGTTGATTGCCAGTCTCATCATGGGTAATACTACATCCAGCTGCCCAGCCACTCAACCCAGCCCAGCAAAGTTGACACACAAATTTAACTACCACACCCTCCTTTATGCAAAAGACACTATTGAGATGGAAGCACTAGGATTCATTAATTTCTTGTTTTACTCCTTCACTTACTCAATAAATATTTATTGATTGCCTGCTGTGTGCTAGGAACTCTGCTAGAATCTAGGAATACAGCAGTTTTTTTTTTTTTTTTTAAATCAGACTATCTTCTAAGTGTTCACAATACTCTTCCTTCACTGCATGATAGTGGCCTTCTTCCTACTCCTCACCCCCAATCATAATGGTACCATTATTTGGTATTTGCCAAACATTTATCTTGTGGTAGGCACTGTAGGTATTATTTGTATAGGTATCTCTCATCTTCATCATAATCCTGCATAAAACTCACTGCTATCAAGCCATTTCTGACTCATAGGGACCCCTCCTTGGGTGTCTGAGGCAGTATCACTACGGAAGGAAATTGTCCAGTCTTCCTTCCAAGGAGTGGCTGGTGGGTTTGAATCACCAGCCTTCTGGTTAGCAGTCAAATGCCTTAGGGCCTACAGTGCTAATGTTCCCATTTAATAATTGGTAAGTTAGATTACCAAGTCAGCTGTCCTACACTTCCCTTTTTCATTAGGCAATGGGAAACTTTTCCAGACAGAGAGTTGAAGGGCATAGTGTGGCAGATATGGCAGCTCTGGAAGTCCTTTGGAGTTCTGACCAGGATGGAGTTCAGGACTCCTTCCCTCTGCAGTGTATTGTGGACAGAAAGTTCTTCACTAGAAACCAGCCTTCTTCATTTGTGTCTCTAACTAAATGCCTTCCTTATTTGCCTGGTCAGTGGATTCAACTTAAGTTTGGTTTTTCTCTTGATAGCTCTTCCCACTTGTGTATCAACAAATTTAAAATAATTTGTTCTCACTTCTCTTTATTTTTCTAAAATGCATTTAGCTTTTATCCAGTCAATTCCTGGATCAATTTAATGCTCCTCCCCCCCATGACTACACATTAAATTAACAGTTGTACTAAAACCAAAAACCAGTCCCACTGCCATTGAGCTTATTCCAACTCATTGCAGTTGTACTAGAAACTTCTAAATGAATGGGTCTACTATTTACCAGCAATGATTATTGGGTAAATGATATAACCAATATGTGCCTCAGATTCTTCACCTGTGAAAGGCAAATGATAATTTGCTTACCTCATAGGGTTGTGGTAAGAATGAAATAAAATAATACTTTACACACTTCCTCATCCTTAGTAAAAAAAGATAATGACTATTATTATTATGGGGTCATTGCTGGTTTGGTGCTAGAATGTGAGACCTGCATTCAATTCCTGATCGATGTACCTTGTGTGCAGCCATAACCATTTGCCAGTGGAGACTTGTGTGTTCCGGTGATGCTGAACAGGTTTCAATGGAGCTTCCAGAGTAAGACAGACTAGAAATAAAGGACTGGTGGTCTACTTCTAAAGAATCAGCCAGTGGGAACTGCAGACCACAACTGTCCAATCCTGTTGTAAATGGGTCACCATGATGCAGGGGCCAACTTGAAGGCAGCTAAGAACAGTAACAAAATTATTATTATTGGGATTTGGTAGAATGTGGCTATTATTTCCATCAGAACAGGCTCACAGGAGGGGTATATCAAAACGCACTGCCAGTCGGATTTGACTAATAGTGACCCCTCTTTGGGTTTCTGAGGCAGTATCACTGCAGAAGTAGATTGCCCGACCTTCCTTCCAAGGAGTGGCCTGTGGGTTTGAAGCCAGCTTTCTGGTTAGCAGTCAAATGCCTTAGGCACTATGCTACCAGAGCTCTCAACAGGAGAGGTAGGATCTGACATAAACTAACCTACAGGGAAGCTGGAGCCAGATACGTTTTGGGGTGGACAGAAGTTGAGGCTGGCAAGTAGACACTACAGCCAGGTTAAACCAGGCAAATAGTTGCTAACTCAATCAATCATAGAGTAGCAGGGAGCAGAGAAGTATCTAAGGTATGGCAGATATTACATATATCCTGGGTGTCACTTGAAGGGGGATATCACTGAGCTTGTTGTTATTAGGTGCCATCAAGTCATTTCTGACTCATAGTGACTCTATGCACAGCAGAACGAAATGCTGCCTGGTCCTGTGGCAGCCTCACAATCTTTGCTATACCTGAGCTCGTTGTTGCAGTCACCATGTCAATCCATCTCGTTGAGGGCCTTCCCCTTTTACATTGACCCTCCAATTTACCAAGCATGATATCCTTCTCCAGGGAATGGTTCCTTCTAACAACATGACCAAAGTGGGTGAGACAAAGTCTGGCCATTCTAGCTTCCAAGGAACATTCCAGCTGCACTTCTTCTAAGATACATTTTAGTTCTTTTAGCAGTCCACGATACTTTCAGCATTCTTTGCCAACACTACAACTCAAAAGCATCAACTTTTCTTCTGTGTTCCTTTTCCATTGTCCAGCTCTCACATGTGTAAGAGGTAATACAAAATATCATGGCTTCTGTCAGGTACACCTTAGTCTTCAAGGAGATATCTTTGTTCTTTAGCACCTGAAAGAGGTCTTTTGCAGCAGATTTGCCCAATGCAGTACATCATCTGATACCTTGACTGCTGCTTCCATTGGTGTTGATTGTAGAACCAAGGAATATGAAGTCCTTGACAGCTTCAATCTTCTCTCCATTTATTGTGGTGCTGCTTAATGGTCCATTTGTGAGGATTTTTGTTTTCTTTATATTGAGGTGCAATCCATACTGCAGATTGTAGTCTTCAATCTTCATCAGTAAGTGCTTCAAGTCATCCTCACTTTCAGCAAGCAAAGTTGTCTTATCAGTGTATTGCAGGCTGTTAATGAGTCTTCCTCCTATCCTGATGCCATGTTCTTCTTCATATAGTCCAGTTTTTCAGATTATTTGCTCAGCATGTAGATTGAACAAGTATGGTAAAAGGATACAACCTCTATGCACTCCCTTCTTGATTTTAAACCATGCAGTGTCCCCTTGTTCTATTTGAACTACTGTCTCCTGGTCTTTGTACAGGTTCTTCATGAGTATACTTAAGTGTTCTGGAATTCCCATTCTTCTCAGTGTTATCCATACTTTGTTATGATCCACACAATCGAATGCCTTTGTATAGTCAATAAACACAAGTAAACATCTTTCTGGTATTCTTTGCTTTCAGCCAAGATCCATCTGACATCAGCAATGATATCCCTTGTTCCACATCCTCTTCTGAATCCAGTTTGCATTTCTAGAAGTTTGCTGTCAGTATACTGCTGCGACTATTGTTGAATTATCTTCAGTAAGATTTTACTTTCATGTGTTATTAAGGATATTGTTCTATAATTTCCACATTCTGTGGGATCACCTTTCTTTGGAATGGGTACAAATACAGATCTCTTCCAGTCAGTTGGCCAGGTACCTATCTTCCAAATCTCTTGGCATAGCTGAGTGAGTGCCTCCAGCAGGGCATCCATTTGTTGAAACGTCTCAATGGGTATTCCGTCAATTTCTGGAGCCTTGTTTTTTTGCCACTTCCTTCAGTGTAGCTTTGACTTCTTCCTTTGACACCATTGTTTCTTGATCATATGCCACCTCCTGAAGTTGATGAACCTTGACCAATTCTTTTTGGTACAGTGACTCTGTGTATTCCTTCCATGTTTCCTGCATTATTCAAATATGTTGCCTGTTCTGGTTACCTGGTGCCATGCTGACAAGAAATATATCACAAATGGGATGGCCTTAACAAACAGGAGTTTATTCTCTCACAGTTTGGAGGCTTTAAGTCCAAGTTCAAAGTGCCAGGCTCTAGGGGCTGGGTGAAAGCCCCTCAACCTTGGGGTCCAGCTCTGCCTCCTGTTCCTGGCCCACGGAAGCTAGATACTTTTCTTCACTCAGACAGCTGCTGGCTGCTGAGGCTGCCAAGCCCAAGGTTGACAAGTAAAAAGGCACAGTCCCAATGTTACCAAACCACGGCAGGCCATTAACTTAAGTCCATTGTAAGTCCCATGGCAGGCTGCTGAACAACTTGGCTACATACAGGGTCTAAGCATGCCATAGGCCAGAGATCATTCCCAAAGCTGCTGCTTATATATGGGAAGCAGACCACATACCAAAAGATACCCAAAGGCAGCTACTCAGCTGCTTGTAGTAGATCCCACCATGGAGTTGATTGCCAGTCACATCATGGGGAATAACTACCACCAGCTGCCTGGCCACTCAACCAGGCCCAGCCAAATTGACACACAAACATAATTACCACATTGCCCATAGAATCTTTTAACATTGCAACTTGAGGTTTAAATTTTTTCTTCAGTTCTTTCAGCTTGAGAATTCCAAGTATGTTCTTCCCTTTTGGCTTTCCAACTCCATGTCTTTGGACATTTCATTATAATAATTCACTTTGTCTGCTCAAGCTGCTCAGCTCTTTTATCTTGTCATTTCTTCCATTTACTTTAGGCACTGTTGGTTCAAGGGCAAGTTTCAGAGTCTCTTCTGACATCCACTTTGGTCTTTTCTTCCTTTCCTGTCTTTTTAATTACCTTTTGCTTTGTTCATGGATGATGTTCTTGATGTCATCCCAGAGTTATTTCGGTTTTTGGTCATTGATATTCAAAGCATCAAATCTATTCTTTAGATGGTCTCTAAATCCAAGAGGGATATATTCAAGGTCATATTTTGGCTCTCATGGACTTGTTTTAATTGTCTTCAATTTCAAATTGAACTTGCATATGAGCAGTTGATGGTCTGTTCCACAATCAGCTCCTGGCCTTTTTTGGCTGAAGATATTGAGGTTTTCCATTGCCTCTTGTCACAGATGTATTCAGTCTGATTCCTGTGTACTCCATCTGGTGAAGCCCATGAGTATACCTGCCATTGTATTGCTGAAAAAAGGTATTTGCAACGAATAAGTCATTGGTCTTGCAAAATTCTATCATGTGATCTCTGGTGCCATTTCTATAACCAGGGCCAAAATTTCCAACTACTAGTGATTCTTCTTTGCTTCCAACTTTTGCATTCCAATCACCAGTGATAATCAGCACATCTTGACTGCATGTTCAGTCAATTTCAGACTGCAGAAGTTGATAAAAATCTTCAATTTCCTCATCTTTGGCTTTAGTGGTTGGTGTGTAAATTTGAATAATAGTAGTATTAACTAGCCTTCCATGTGGGCATGTGGATATTACACTATCACTGATATTACACTATCACTATCAGTGTTGTACTTCAGGATAGATCTTGAAGCATTCTTTGTGACGATGAATGCCATGCCATTCCTTTTCAATTTGTCATTCCTGTCATAGTAGATCATATGATTGTCTGGTTCAAAATGGCCCAAACTGGTCCATTTCAGCTCACTAATGCCTAGAATATTGCTCTTTATGCATTCCATTTCATTTTGACAACATCCAACTTCTAGATTCATACTTTGTACATTCCATGTTCTGATTATTAATGGATGTTTGCAGCTGTTTCTTCTCATTTTGAGTTGTGCCACACCAGCAAATGGAGTTCCCAAATGTTCTGCTTTATCCATATCATTAAGGTTGGCTCTACTCTGAGGAGACTTTTTCCCAGTCGTATCTTGAGTGTCTTCTGACCTGAGAGGCTCATCTTCTGGCACTGTATTGAACAATGTTTCAGGGTTATTAATAAAGTTTTCCAGTAATATATCACACAGTATTTCACTACTATCCATAAGGTTTCACTGGCCAATTCTTTGAGAAGTGGATGGCCTCTTCCTTCTTCTGAGTGTATTTCAGTCTGGAAGCTCAACTGAAACCCATCCACCATGGGCAACCCTGTTGGCATTTGAAACATAGATGGTACAGTCTCCAGCCTCACAGCAACATGCAAGCCACCACAGAATGGCAAGCTGACAGACAAGTTCATTTCCCTTAGCTTCCTGCCTGAGGTCTCTCCCTCTTACCTATTTGGGCCATTGGCCCTGGGTGCCACTTCCTGCTTATCACCGAGCAGTTTCTATTAACCATTGCAGTTTCCTTCACCAGCCATGAGAGATCATTCAACAAGTTAAAACTAATGCTTTCATATTTGAGAGCCTGCACAGATCAAAGCAGACTCTGTAATCTTGCTCTGGTTGAGTAGAGAAAGAAAAAAATGTGAAAAGAATGACACTGAGCATATCAGACACCAATTTTTATTAAGGAAAACAAGGAAGGTGTAGTTGTAATTTTTATGTAGTGCTGTAATGTATTAAGTAAAAGATTTTGTGCTGATACAGTAAAATTACTTAAAAGATAGGTGTGAAATGTTTGCACAGGGGCACAATTTCAATGTTTGTCACAGGCATTATATTCTGTAAATATGCCTCTGGAATGGAGTGTTGGCATTTGGGCAGGATGCAGAATCAAAGACTTTAGAAAGATTTGTCAAGGGATGTGAAGGCTCAATTTCCTAGACCCATGTCCAGAACAGGCCTCCAGTCCATGTGAAGTGACTTATAAAGCGTCTTGGAAAGGCATTGACAGGTTGTCAAAGCAGATTGTCAAGATTTCAGAGATGAGCAGAAGCCACCTGTAAACCACAGAGGTAGATGGCAGAGTTTGGTAACATAGTGAAGGCACAGGTATCAAACCAGAGTGAGATCCAGAACAAGGGAAGGGAGATAGGGTTCTAGGATGTGGTTCTGGGGCTATCTCAGGCCAGGATTGGGCCTGGGATCTGAGTCTGTCAGTGAGGATCTAATGAATCCTGATTAGTGATTCTGGATGGGGAGAGATTAGAGGCAAGTAACCAGGCTAAGCTGGACACTAGGCCATTTATAAATACAATCCTTTATTTTTTTGCATTATAATCTCTAAGAATTTAGATAGCTACATATATGTGATTTCTTGATGTAGTGCTTAACTAATATCATATTTTGCTACTATTACAAAGTTTTGTAGAGATAATAAACAATTGATGTAAAAGTGTTTTTAAATTTTTAAAAAACATCTTTTAAATGTAAGGCATTGTGGTTGTTATTTACAATGATTCTTTTTTTATGATAGAAATGAAATTTGCCATTTAGATTCTTGTTTTTATCCATAATCTGAATTGAATAATATTTCCATTAATGTAAATATAACTGATATATTGAATAAGCATGGTTTGAAGGATATAATAAAAAAGTAATTTTACTTTTGTCTCCAACTGTCACTTTTAACATTTATTCAGTAGGATAAATGTTTTCCCTGCTGTTGGATAAAGACTCAAGGGGATTTAATGACAGAGTCTCATGGTTGTTTTAGCTTGTAAAACACAGATTGATTCAAAAAATTAGAATGTCTAGTCTACATTTTCATTTTCATTTAAGGGTAAGACTTCCTTCCCTTCTCCTTCCCCCTTCTTTGTGGGGCAGGGAAGGGCTGAGTTGCTTATCCTGGCTTGCTAAGTAGCTTTAGCTCCCTCTTAGTGTGACGCCCAGGGAGGGACGAGGGGAAGGGGCCAGGGAATTATTATTTGACTAGTACTTTCGCTCTGTCTTTTTACTTTCTGGGCTTGGCTGAAGTGGAAAGCTGATTTCTCTTTGGGGCATGTCCTGGATTATTTGACAGTTCTCCAGCTGGGTGCCTCTGACCACAATTCCTGGGTGAACAGTGTTTCATTCTGCTGGCTACTTGCACTCCCCCTTAGCTTCTGGATTTCCAGTGGTCCTCCTCAAGCCCCAGACTCTGTTAGGATTCTCTTGCCTCTTCCCCTAAGCCCTGTTGAACAGGTAGGATCCCTTTTAAATTGACTCCAGGCTGAGATTCTCCCAGCTCTCATTCTCCATTAAAGAGCAAACAGCAGCAGATCTCTTTTAAAGTCTCTGTCTTCACACCTCAGGCCAATAGCCACAGCATCCTGCTTTTAGAGTCCTATGACTTGGGTCACACACCAGTCCAGTTCTACTGTAATTGCAGGAACACTTCTAAGGTCTCCAATTGTCTCTTCTTCACTTGCAGTTAGAAGAAAGTATTCTCATGCCCATACTTCGAAGAAAGAGATATAACTCATCAGAACAAAGCTCTTTTCAATAGATAAAATTTCTTTATAAACCTAACCTCAAAATCTCCTGTCAAACTTTCATATCATCAAAGTGGGTGAGGAGTTTCAAAGATACCCAACTGGTTTTCATAATTTTATTTGAAAATTTAACAATGGTTTGGCATCTCTCTCTGCAATCTCATATCTACTGAATCTTGATGTATGGGAAAAAACTTCCAATTTGATCTCCTATCATAGAAACAAACATTTATCATTCAAAAAAGATTCTCAATTATTTACGCTTTGTTGTTGTTGTTGTTATGTGCCGTTGAGTCGGCCCCGACTCATAGCGACCCCTCCTTGGGTTTCCGAGGCAGTATCACTACGGAAGTAGGATTGCCCAACCTTCCTTCCGAGGAGTGGCTGGTGGGTTTGAACCGCCAGCCTTCTGGTTAGCAGTCAAGTGCTTTAGCCACTATGCTACCAGAGCTTAGGAATTTAGAATTTAATGGGTTTCAGATTAATGGGAAACATAGAAGTTTTAATCTCTCTTAAAAACCTCAAGCTCAGGCATCATCTCCAGATTATAAAATAATAGGTTTAGTGCCCCCACATTTTTCTATCACATTACTTGATTTATTGTCACTATCATTTCAGTTATCTCTATTTTTTATTTTCTTTAGCTTATTAGATTTTAAGCTTCTGGGGAATATGGATATTTACCTATTTTTCTTTTTATCTCCCATGCTGTTATGATTGAATCATTCCCTTAAATTCCTGACTGTTGTACCTGTAGATATGTTCCTATTTGGAAATAGGGTTTTTCTTTTGGTATGTTAATTAGGTTATACCAGTGCAGAGTGGATCCTAAACCTAATCATTTCTGAGCTATAAGAAGATCAGAATAGACACAGGCATGCATATGGGGGAAGACATGCCACGTGAGGTTTGTCTATAAACCAAGGAACTGAGAAACGCCAAGCGCTACCAGTCAGGAAGAAACTGACATGGCTGAGATTCTGATTTGGAATTTTAGCTTCCAAAACCATGAGAAAATAAATTTCTGTTCTTTAAAGCCACCCTCGTTGTGGTATTTTTGTACAGCATCACTAGGTAACTAAGAGATACTCTATGATACGAATATTGAGGAAGCTCAATAAATATTTATGAGACTAAATTTACAGAGGTCTAGATTTCTACTTGTATCCTAATGGTAAATGCTTGAATAGTTTAGGAACGTAGGATTCCTGTTTCCCAGGATTGTTGTTGGTAAAATGGTAAAAGCACCATTATATTAATTAATAAAGATCAAAATTAATAAAAATAATTTAAAAATTGTCATTAAAACAAAATGGTTTATAAATGCCAGTCACTATTCTCTGCTGTCCATCTTTCAATTGACACAGTGACTGCAACAACGGGCTCCGACATAGCAATGATAGTGAGAATGACACAGTACTGGGCAGTGTTTCATTCTGTTGTATGTAGGGTAAGTATGAGTTGAAACTGACTTGACAGCACTGAACAACAACAACATGTTTGTTAGTACCACCTCCCAGTGTGTGCTTTCAAAATGACCTAAATTCATAGATCATGCCCAGCCTATTGTTCCTCTATAAAGTTTATTATTCTCATAATCCTTGCTTAGTCCTTATTTATTATGTGGATAAAAACAAAATAAGAAGCTAAGGGAATTGCTGAATTAAATTATACTTTTTATTTTCTTAGTCATGAAAGGTCACATATTGACAACAGAAGTGGTAGAAAAATCGTATTTATTCGTATGGCATCCTTTTGTTCAAAACCTACAAAACCAACAGTAGCTCAACCTGTTGTTCATTTATGCTTCTTTGAAAGATGCTCATCCAATTCAGTATATGTCAATGTGCTAGTTATACATTGCCATGCAACAAATTACCTCAAAACTTGTCAGCTTGAAACAATATACATTCATCGTCTCACAATTTGTACAGTTCAGGACTCTGTGAAAGGCTTAGGTGAGTAGTTGTGGTTCAAAATTTCTCGTATGGCTGTAATTAAGGTGTCTTCCATGGTTGTAATCACCTGAATCTTGACTGGGTCTAGAGGACTGCTTCTTTTCTCATTCATATGGCTTTGGAAGGAGGCTTCAGTTCTTGTCCAAATGAGCTATTGCATGAGGTTGCTCATGACATGGCTTCACCCACAGTGAGTAATAAAGGACAAAGAAAGAGAGCACAAGATAGTAGCTTTATTTAGTCTTTTATAAGCTAATTTCAGAAATGGCATACCATCACTTTCGCTGTAAGCTCCTGGTCACACAGACCAACTCTGGCACAGTGTAAGGGTACTATGTTGTTATGTGCCATCGAATCGGACGTGACTCATAGCAACCCCTCCTTGGGTTTCCCGAGGCAGTATCACTACAGAAGTAGATTGCCCAAACTTCCTTCCTAGGAGTGGGTGATGGGTTTGGACCACCAGCTCTCTGGTTACCAGTCAAGTGCCTTAGGTGCTATGCCACCAGAGCTCCCTGATGGTCCTATACAAGGATCTTAATGCCAGTAGATGGGGATCACTGGAGCTTCTAGGAAGGTGGCTCCCACAATCTTCTTTCTGGCCCTCAATGATTCATGTCCTTTCCACATGCAAAATGAACTCATCTCCACTTAGACCCCCAAAAGTCTCCTCATTACATCAGCTTAAAGCCTAGGATCTCATCACCTAAATCTGTTCCAGGTATGGATGAGGCCCTTTGGGTATAGTTTTCTACGTATGGCTCCTCCAATATGGCTCCTCTTGATGTGTACACCTTCCAAAATAAAGATATAAGTATCTGTCCTTCTTAAAGCACCCAAGGAATAATGGTGGCTCAGGCATAGGATAATCACTATAGATACTCCTTTTCAAACAGGGGAAGGTGAAGGTTGCAAGCTTACAGCAGCTCTGAAGTTCAGACATACAAATGCAGCATTTCCTTGCTTAGATCTCTAGGCTTGGGAATAATTCTCCATTTTTCTAGGTACCTTTCTTCAGGCTCTGTCATCTAAGTAATTGTACCTTTTTTATGAAAGATAATATATATTAACAGCTGAGTAATTTTCTCAGCCTGTTTCATTTTAATAGAATTTTGGTAATCCAAAAGCTGCTTTTCTTATTGTATTGTTTATATATTGTTTATGGTGATATTTCTGAATGTATAATTCTTTTAAAACATTATAGATATTCTGTCAATCTTTTTGGGATGAACCATTAGGTGAAAGCTACACTTACAAATTCCTTCAATGTAATCCTGTTTCTGCAGAAGCAAGACTGGGCAATCTACTTCCATAAAGATTCATCACCTGGGAAGCCCAATGAGGGTTGCTATGAGTTGGAATCGACTCCATGGCAGTGGGTTTTTTTGTTGTTGTTTTGAATCCTAACTCTACCTTGGGTTTCTAGTGAGAAGGCTGAGGGACAACAATCCACCAAAGCTCTATTCTTTGATTGATGCTTACTTTAAATCTTTGTTGTTAGAGGGTGGGGTCACCACTCAGTTGGACTAGGAGAATGGAGCCACCCAAAGCCAAGTGAGCAAGAGTTGCTTCAGTGGGCCTGGAAGGGATTCCTAAAGCTCTGGGCTGCAGGGCCCTCACCTAGAATCAAGAGAGCTGGCCAACACCCAGAGTCTGGAGTGTGGAGCCATTGCCCCAAAGGTCTTAGTCTAACATGATTATGTTCAAGCCTTGAAAATAATGAAAATTTCAAGCTAATGAAAATTGTTCTGCTTGATTTTTTATTTGCTTGGTGTGCACTATTCCTTCTTCCCCTCTTATTTCTCCTATTTGTAATGGAAATGTCTACCTTGTACCTGTATCACCACTGGACTTTGTAAGTAGATAACATTTATTCTAGATTTCACAGGTTTACATATGAAGAGGAGTTTTGCTCCAGATTGGAATTTGGACTTGGAGTTGTTTTAAGATGTTTGGGTTGATGTAATGGAGTGAAGTGTTTTACATGTGGCAAGGATGTGAATTCTGAAGGGACAAAAGGTAGATATGAATTGAATTTTGTCACTTAAAAATATGTGTCAATTTGGTTAGGCCATGATTCGCAATATTGTGTGATTGTCCTCCATTTTGTAATCTGATGTAATTGCCTTACATTTTGTGATGTGCTGTAAACCCTAACTTCAGCCTGTGGTTAATGAGTCAGGGTTAGGTTATGTTAAAGAGGATTAGGTCATGTTTGTTATGTTAATGAGGCAGGATTAGGGTGGAATGCATCACCCTTATTTAAGTCATCACCCTTATTCAGGTCACAACCCTCATCTGATTAAGGGGAGTTCTCCTGAGGAGTGGCCGCATTACCTTTTATCTCATAAGAGTTAAAAGGAGACAAAAGTGAAGCAGAGAGAAAGGGATTTACTACCAACAAGAAAGAAGAGCCAGGAATGGAGAACATGCTTTGGTCCCAGGGTCCCTGTGCTGAGAACCTCCTAGACCCAGGGGAAGATTGATACCAAGACACGTGGAAATCTGCAAAGGATTCAGGGCCTACAGATATTGAAAGACCTTACCCCAGAGCTGACAGACAGAGGCAAGCCTTTCTCTGGAGCTACCACCCTGAATTTGGACTTCTAGCCTCCTATACTGTAAGAGAATAAATTTCTGTTTGTTAAAGTCATCTACTTGTGGTATTTCTGTTAAAATAGCCTCAGATCATTAATACCATCAACTCCAACCCATAGAAACTTTATGTGCAGCGGAACAAAATGTTGCCTGGTCCTGGTCCATCCCCACAATTGTTGGAAGTTTGAGTCCATTGTTGCAGCCCTTGTGTCAATTCATTTCATTGAGGATCTCCTTCCTTTTTGCTGACCCTTTACTTTTCCAGATAAAATGTCTTTTTCTAGTGATTGGTCGTTCCTGATGACATGTCTAACATAAATGACAAACTCTTGCCCTCTTTGCTCCTAAAGGGCATTGTGATTGTACTTCCTTAAAGAATGATTTGTTTGTTCTCAGATTCCGTGATACTTTCAATGTTCTTTGCCAACACTACAATTTGAATTCATCAGATCTTTAGTCTTCCTTTTTTATCATCCAGTTTTCACATTCATATGAGGAGATTAAAAATACCATGGCTTGGTTAAGGTGTGAGTTAGTCATCAAAGTGACTTTAAAAGCCAATCTTGATGTCACATTCTTCTTGATATATTTAAATTTCTCAGATTATTTGCTTCCAAAACCAAACCAAACCCACTGTCATTGAGATGATTCTGACTCATAGTGACCCTATAGGACAGAGTAGAACTGCACCATAGGGTTTCCAAGGTTGTAAATAAATAAATAAATAAATAAATATGTATATGTATATATATATTTAATTTTTTTGTTGTGATTTGGATGAAAATGTACAAAGCAGATTCATTTTATTCTCAACAGTTCATACACATTTTGTTTCACGGCACTGATTACAATTCCAACAATGAAGAGCTCTCCTTCCATCTCCTCTCTGTCATGACTCCTTCCTTGTGTCCCTCTTATCTGTGCATCCTTGTCTATCCATCTTTTCCCATATGCAAATGCTGTCCTTCTGATCTCTTTCATTGATTGTTCTGAGGCATGCATCTCCCTGGAGTAGGTGGGTGCATCTCCAAGGGGTAGGGGTTCTGCTTGTAGGCTTTTCTACTATTTGGCTAAGACCTAATCCACAGAAATGAGTCCAGTTGCAGGCCTGAAGGATGACCCAGGGCCATAGTTTTGGGGGTTTCACCAGTCTCTATCCAACCAGTAATTTGGTTTTTGAATTCTGTTCCATATTTTTCTTCCCACTCTATTCAGTATCTCCAATTTTCATCCTTTTCTGAGTTGTTGGCATTGGCAGCCAAGCACCATCTAGTTCTTCTGGTCTCAGGGTCATGAACCTTGAGGTTCCCATGGTCTATTTGTCCCTATGACTAATTGTTTCCATATGACTTTTATTTTCTTCACTCTTCTTTGCTCCAGATGAAGAAAGACCAATAGTTGCATCTTAGATGGCAGTTCAAAAGCTTTTAAGACCCCCATCGCTACTCACCAAAGTAGGATGTAGAACAATATTTTTATGTACTATGTTGTGCCTTTTTATATACTACGTTGTGCCAATTGCTCTTGATAACCCCCTGAGACCATGGTTTCAAGCCTGAAGGCCTGGTGACTCACTCCCTTAAGGTGCTTGGTTGTCACTGACAAGCTACTCCAATCTTGTCCCCTGTTAGTTCTATAATGTCTATGGATGTTTTCATACACATGAAGGAATATCATCAGCCAAATGTGTCTATGGTCATGGGTATATTCCCATTTGCCTACCCATAACCGATCTTCTCACTTGTCTATGACGCATCCACCCACAGATTGGTGTTTGTTGTTAATGATAATGCAGTATTGTGTATGTAATAGTATTTGTCTCTGTTGTCTATACCTTCTGTGCACCTCTCTGTGTCCTCCTTTTCTCTATTGTTATTGTGCTGGCCACACACTTTTGTTATATTGTCTTTTCTTTCGCCCAAATCAACATAAGACTCTTAACTAGTCAGAAATTTTCCCTCGTCTTCCCTCTCATTCCTGGTAACCAACAAAGTAAATTTCCTTCCCTGCATAAACTTTTCCTTGACTTTTTATAATAGTAGACTCATACAATGTTTGTCCTTCTGTGACTGACTTACTTCACTCAGCATAATGTCCTCCAAAGTCATCCACATTATGAGGTGACTCATGAATTCTTCATTATTCCTTAATGTTGCAAAGCATTCCATAGTGTGAATGTACCATAGTTTTCAAACTATGGTACATTCTTCTGTTGATGGACACTTAAGTTGTTTCCATCTCTTTGTTATTGTGTGTAATTCTGTGATGTACGTGAGTGTGCATATGGCTATTTGTGTCCTGTGTCTCATCTCTTTAAGATATATTCATAGTAGTGGAATTGCTGGATCAAATGGTACTTCTACTTCCAACTTTTTAAGGAAACCCATATCGTTTTCCACAGTGGCTGTATGATTTTACAGTCCCAGCAGAAGTGTATGAGAGTTCCAATCACTCCACACCCTCTCCAGCATTTGTTATTTATTGCCTTGTTGAACTTTGCTATTATTTCTGGGGTGAGATGACATTTTTGATTTAAAATTTAAAGTGAGATGGTGGGGTGAGATGATCGTTTTGATTTACATCTTTCTAATGGCTAATTATCATGAGCATTTCCTCATGTGTTTGTTCACTACCTGTATATCTTCTTCGGTCTGTTCATGTCCTTTGCTCATTTTTGAATTGGATTGCTTGTGTTTTTGGTGTTGAGGACTGAAGTTTTCTATAAATTTTAGAGATAAGTGCTTTGCCAGATATGTCATAGCCAAATATTTTTTCCCAATCTGTAGGTTCTCTTTTTACTCTTTTGGAGAAGTCTTTTGATGCACATAAGAATTTAATTTTTAAAAGGTCCTAGTCATTTAGTTTCTCTTCTGTGACTTATGCATTTTAGGTTAAGCTTGATAGTCTATTATGCCATAAATAAGGGCCCCTAGATTTGCCCCTATTTTATCTTTGAACTTCAAAGAACTTTGCATTTTACATTTAGGTCTTTGACCCATCTTGCGTTTGTTTTTATGTATGGTACGAGGTATGGATTTTGTTTCATTTTTCTGCAAATGGATATCCATTTCTGCCAGCACCATTTGCTAAAGAGGCAATCTCTTTCCCGTTTAATGAGTTTCAGCCCTTTGTCAAAAATCAGCTGTCCACAGATGGATGGGTCTATTTCTGGATTCTCAAATCTGTTTCACTGGTCTGTTTGTCTATCGTTGTACCACTACCATGTTGTTTTGACTATTGTGGCTATATAGTAGGTTTTGAGATCAGGGAGTGTGGACTTCCTACTTTGTTTTTCTTCATCAGTGATGCTATGCTTATCTGATGTCTTTTCTTTCCATATAAAGTTAGGGATTGCTTTTTCCATGTCCTTAAAGAATGCAGATGGAATCTGGATTGGGATTACATTGAATGTAGATAGATTATGTGTATAGATTTATTACCAGTCTCTCAAAGGGGAATAACTCCATCCAGCTGCCCAGCCACTCAAAACCAGGCCAGCCAAGTTGTTACATAATTTAACTACCACAGGTAGTATTGACATTTTCACAGCATTCAGTCTTCCTATCCGTTAACATAGCATGTTTTTCCATTTATGTAAATCTCCTATGGTTTCTTATAGTAATGTTTTGTAGATTTCTTTGTATAGGTCTTTGTGTTCCTGCTAAGATTTATTCCTAAGTATCTTATCTTTTTTTTAGCTATTGTAATTGGTATTTTTTCCTTATTTCCTTTTCAGAGATCTCTTAGTTGATATAGAGGAATCCAACTAATTTTTGTATGTTGATCTTGTATCCTGGCACCTTGCTTAATCTTTCTATTAGTTCCAGTAGTTTTCTTGCTGAGTTGGTTTTTCCATATATAGGATCATGTCATCTGCAAATGGAGATGCCTTTACCTCTTTGCCAATTTGGATGCCTTTTATTTCTGTTTCTTGCCTTATTGCCCTGGCTAGGTTTCAATACAGTGTTAAATTGAAGTCATGGTAGAGGCATACTTGTCTGGTTCCCATTTGCAAGGGGCATGTTTTGAAACTCTACCTGTTAAGAATAATGTTGGCTATTGTTTCTGCATATATGCCCTTTATTACACTGAGAAATTTCCCTTCTATTCCTATTTTACTGAGAGTTTTCTTTTTTTAATTAGGAATGGGTGTTCGATTTTATCAAAGGCATTTTCTGTATCAATTGATGTGTTCATGTGGTTCTTTTCCTTTGTTTTATTTATGTGATGGATTACGTTTATTGTTTTCCTGATGTTGAACCATCCTTGCATACCTCATATAATTTCCTCTTGGTCATGGTGTATTATTTTTTGATATGGTGTTGGATTCTATTGGCTAGGATTTTGTTGAAGATATTTGTATCTATATTTTCGAGGGATAGTGATCTGTACTTTTCCTGTTTGGTGGTGTTTTTACCTGGTTTTGTTATCAGGGTCATGGTTGGTTCATAGAACGAACTTGTCAGTATTCCATCACTTTCTATGTTCTGGAATTGTTTGAGTAGTGTAGGTGTCAGCTCTTCTTTGAATGTTTGATAGAATTCTCCAGTAAAGCTGTCTGGGCCAGGACTTCCTTTCGTGAGGAGTTTTTTATGACCTGCTCAATCTCATCTTTTGTCATGAATCTGTTCAAGTATTCTATCTCAGACTGTGTTAGTTTAGGTAAGTCTTGTATTTCTGGAAATTTGTCCATCTCTTCTAGGTTTTCAAATTTGTTGGAGTACAATTCTTCATAATATTCTGTTATTTTATTTTTTATTTCAATTGCTTTGGTTGTGATGTCACCCATTTCATTTATTATTTGTGCTATTTGAGTCTTCTCTTTCTTTTCCTTTGTTAAATTTGCCAGTGGTTTATCATTTTGGTTAATCTTTTCAAAGAACCAGCTTCTAGTCTTTTTGATTTTCTCTATTATTTTTGTGTTTTGTTTTCTACTTCATTTATTTCTTCTCTGATCTTTATTATTTCCTTTCTTCTGGAGACTGCAGGTTCCTATTTTTACTCTTTTTCTAATTGTTGGAGTTGTTGCAGTAAGGTGTTGATTTTGATTTTCATTTTTCGACGTGTGCATTTATTGCTATAAATTGACCTCTGAGTACTGCTTTTTCTGTGTCCCAAAGGTTTTGGTAAGTTGAGTTTTCGTTCTCATTTGTTTCTAGGAATTTGTTTATTTCACATGTTATTTCTTCTAGTACCCAATGGTTCTTGAGCAGTGTATTATTCAGTTTCCATGGATTTGATTTTTTTTCTCTTGGTCTTCCTATTATTGGTTTCTAATTTTATAACATTGTGATCCAAGAAGATGCTTTGTAGTATTTTGATGTTTTTAAATTTATTTCAATTGTTTTGTGGTCTAACATATGGTCTACTCTGGAGAATTATCCATGTGTACAGAAGAATGTGTATTGTGTTTTGTTGGATGGAATTCTCTGTATGTGTCTACGAGGTCGAGTTAGTTGATTGTCTTGTTGAGATCTTCTGTATCTTTGTCAAGTTTTTTCCCTAGTTGTTCTGTCCTTCATTGAAAGTGGTGTCTTAAAGTTTCCTACTACCATTGTAGAAATGTCTATTTTTCCATCCAATTCCGTTAATGTCTGCTTTATGTATTTTGGTGCTTTTTCACTGGGTGCATAGATGTTTATTAAGGCAATGTCCTCTTGGTCAATTGATCATTTTAACATCATGTAATGTCCTTTTTTGCCACTTAGGCTGGTGTGGTAGTTAACTTTGTGTGCCAACTTGAGTGGCCTGGTTGAGTGGCTGGGCAGCTGGATGTAGTATCCCATGATGAGATTGGTAATCAACTCCATGGTGGAATCTACTGTGAGCAGCTGAGTAGCTGGCTTAGGGATGTGGTCTGCTTCCTGTATATAAGGAGAAGCTTTGGAGAATGATCTCTAGCTTATGGCATGCTTGAACCTGCATTTAGCTGTGTCATTGTTCAGCAGCCTGCCAACATTGGGACTTTCAATGGACTTGAATTAATGGGCTGCTGTGTGGTTTGGTAACATCGGGACTGTGCCTTTTTACTTCACAAACTTAGGCTTATCAGTCTCAACAGCCAGCAGCTGTCTGAATGAAGAGATAGCTCTAGCTCCAGTGGGTCAGGAGCAGGAGGCAGAGCTGAAGCTCAAGTTTGAGGGGATTCCACCCAGTCCCTAGAGCCTGGCACTTTAAACTTGGACTTAAAGCCTCCAAATTGTAAGAGAATAAACTCCTGTTTCTTCAAGCCATCCCATTTGTGGTATATTCCTGTCAGAGGAGCACTAGGTAACCAAAACAGCTGGTTTTCACCTTGAAGTCTATTTTATCAGAAATTAATATTGCCACTCCTGCTATTTTTTTGGTTGCCATTAACTTGATATATTTTTTTCATACCTTGATTTTTAATTTATTTTTATCTTTGTGTCTAAGTTGGCAGCATATTGATGGGTCTGCAACTCTTTTTCTTTAACTGCTGCATTTAGTCATTCATAATCAGTATAATTAATGATAGCTCCCTACCAGGTAGCCGGGCTGTCTTAAGGGAGCTCTGGTAGCGTAGTGTCTAAGGCACTTGACTACTAACCGGAAGGCTGGCAGTTCAAACCCACCAGCCATTTCTCGGAAGGAATGTTGGGCAATCTACTGTAGTGACACTGCCTTGTAAACCCAAGGAGGGGTCGCTATGAGTTCTGCCCAACTCAACAGCACGTAACAACAACAACAACATGAATTTATTGCTGTTATTTTTTTGCTTTTTGTTATGTTGATGGTTTCTTTGTTCTGAATATTTCTTTGTGCTGAGTTCTTTTTGTTATTCAGTATCTTCCCCTTTTCTTCATTTTTGTTGGCTTTATGTTTACTAAGTTTACTAAGTGATTTTCTTCTTTCTTAGTTTGGTTAGAAGTCTTGTTAATTTTCTTTGTGTACCCTGTAGTAAATTCTTATCTCCCTAAGTTTGGAATAGACTGTTCTATATAGACGTTGTCCTGATTTCCTGTCCATTTGGAAGTTTTGAAATTATAACATTTATTCTATTTGTTTTGTTTTTGGTGTCATTTATTTCTCTATTTACATTTTTGTAAGCTTATTTTAGTCTTTCTGGGTTGGTATCTAGATGGTGGTGTCAAGTGTCTTGATTTTGATTTATTGTTTTCCATTGTTGACTTTCTATTAGAAGTACCCTCTTTAGGATTTCTTGTAGGGTTAGTCTGGGTTTCATAAATTCCCTTAACTTCCATTTGTCTGGCAATGTCTTAATTTCACCCTCATATTTAAGGGACAGTTTGGCTGGTTATATAATTCTCGGTCAGTGAGTCTTTTCCTTCAAGGTTTTGTATATGCCATCCCATTACTTTCTTGCCTGCATGGTTTCTGTTGAGGTATCAGAGCTTAGTCTTTTTGGTTGCCCTTTGTAGGTAACATTTCATTTTTCCCAAGCTACTCTCAGGAATCTTTCATTGTCCTTGGTTTTGGAAAGTTTGATTATGATATGTTTTGATGACTTTCTCTTGGGGTCTGTTCTGTATGGAGTTTGTTGAGTTTCTTGGATGGATATCTTTTCATCTTTTACGATATAGTGGAAATTTTCTGTTAGCAAGTCTTCGACAATTTTTTTTGGTGTGGTTTTTTGGCCACATCTCGTTCTGGAATTCAGATCAGGTGTACGCTATTTCTTTTCATATCATCCCATACAACTCTTAGGTTTTCTTCATTTTCTGTTCTGATTTTTCTTCATAAAGCTAGTGTCAAGGGATTTGTTTTCTAGCTGGTAAATGCATTCTTCAGCCAGTTTGATTCTACTCTTCTGTCCTTGTAATGTGTTATTTATCTCTGTAATTTAAGTGTTTATTTTCTGGATTTCTAATTGCTGTTTTTGTATGATTTCTAATGTCTATTCACTTTGTCATTTTGCTCTCCAATGATTTTCCTGAATTCTTCAAGGGTATTGTCTGTCTTCTCCTTGCTTCTGTTTACGGTTTTCTTGAACTCTTGGAAGGTCCTATATGTGTGTGTGTGTGT
>NW_006922069.1:511364-512320 GCF_000298275.1 Orycteropus afer afer | reverse complement strand
TAACATCGAAACTGTGCCTTTTTACTTGTCAACCTTGGGGCTTCTCAGCCTTAGCAGCCAGCAGCTGTCTGAGTGAAGAAATGCCTCTAACTCCAGTGGGCCGGGAGCAGGAGGCAGAGCTGGACCCCAAGTTTGAGGGGCTTTCACCCAGCCCCTAGAGCCTGGCACTTTGAACTTGGTCTTAAAGCCTCCAAATTTTAAGAATAAATTGTTAAGGCCATCCCATTTGTGGTATATTTCTTGCCAGAGCAGTACTAGGTAACCAGAACAGAAAGGAAAAGGAATTGGGGAAAAGGAAAATTGAAAAATAAAGGGAGGATAAGATAATGGAGGAGGGACTTTTCTAATTATGGCCAGCCAGAGGCCCTGGGAAAAGGCAGCTGTGGCAGAATCTGCTCATCTGGTAGAGTGCACACTTGCATAGGTGAAAGGAGGTTGGCATAAAAAGTCACTTCCAGGAAAGAAGGATTAAGTCTTTGTCTTTTGTGTTTAGTGTGAGATAGGTCAGCCAATGTTGCAGGTGTGGGAAAAGAACAGCTGCAGCCCCTAGGTCTGTTTGGAGTGGTTTGCTGAGGCTTCATTCAGCTGTCAGTCAAAGTCCTGCAGCTCAAACCCATTTGTCACCCTGCAGGAGAAAGGGCAGCCCTCCTATGCAAAGATCCATAGGCCCCTAAACCCCAGGAGACA
This sequence comes from Orycteropus afer afer, assembly GCF_000298275.1. NCBI lineage: Eukaryota > Metazoa > Chordata > Mammalia > Tubulidentata > Orycteropodidae > Orycteropus > Orycteropus afer. The sequence continues at coordinate 511,633 of NW_006922069.1, read as the reverse complement.
GTTCCACATCATGCCCAAAAGAGTTGCTAAGTTTTGGACTCAACCGCACAGCAGTGAGTCGTGTTTGGGTTTAGGTTTGTTTGGGGAGAGTTCTTCCCTTTCCTTACTCCTTCTCAACTCTTGTGGCAGCTTAAGCTATGGGTAGTCTGTAAGATCTTCTCCCACTGGTTTTAGCTCACCTTGAAATCCTCCTGATCTGTCTACACTGTGTCTTTAATACCTATGGGTTCTGTGGAAGTTTTTTTTTTTCACCCTTTTCCTTCTCCTTT
>NW_006922069.1:482530-510209 GCF_000298275.1 Orycteropus afer afer | reverse complement strand
AACACAACACTTCTACTAATAGGTATATCAAGGCACTTTAGGCTTTCATTAATGCTTTCTTCAAAGCCCACTGCTCAGGTCCTAAGCCATTCCCAACTTTGCTATTTTTGCTAGAGCAGCATCCTACTTCTAGGTACCAAACTGTGTTATCGATTGCATAATAAATTTTCCACAGACTTATCAGCTTCAAAGAACAGACATTTATTATTTTATAATTTCTGAGGGCCAAGAATCTAGTAGCAGTTTAGCTGACTAGCTTTGACTCAGGGTCTCTCATGGGGTTGTAGTTAAGCTGCCAAGTGTGTTGCAATCTCTGAGGGCTTGGCTTCTGCTTCCAAGCTCATTCACAGGGCTGGAAGGAGCCTTCAGCTCTTTCTCATATGAACCTCTTCGTAGGGATGCTTATGACATGGCTTCCCCTAGAGGATGTAATTCAAGACAGAGATAGCACATACTTGAGGAAGAAGCTGCAGGTTTTTTATACCCTAATCTCAGGAGTGAAATGTTATCACTTCTGTCACATTCAATTCACTTAGATGAGTCAGTAACACCAACTCATGCTCAAAGAAATGGAAATTAAGCTTCACCTCTTGAAGGGAGGAAAGTCACTGAATTTGTGGACATACTTTTAAAACCACCACAGGCAAAATCCTGACTGAGGTAGATAGTTTTAACCATACAAAATTTAAAGACTTGGAATATTTTAAAGTAACCTCTTTCCAAAGAAAGACAAGTAATTTTAATTCTATGAAGGTATTAGAGGAATTGGTCATTGGATTTCACAATCTAACTCAGGCATAAAGTGGAGGGGAGGAATATCTTGCACTAGTGGTTGTTTGAAAGCATTGACATTAACAATTTGAGCATGTTCCTGGGTATCAGTGAAAATGAACAACTCTCATTGCAGCTTTATCTTTTTAACTTTAGTTTTTATTGGGCTTTAGGTGAAAGTTTACAGAGCAAATTAGTTTCATATTCAATAGTTTGCACTTAAAGTATTCCTTTAAAAGTCCCCATTTCTGCCCTGGGTTCACTGTTTCTTTTGTCCAATTTTTATACCCCTTCCTGCCTTCTCATCTTTATTTTTGGTCAAATATTGTCTTTTTGATCTCATATAATTGGCTACTCTAAGGAACACGTTCCTCTCAGGTGTTATTGTTTATTTTGTGGGCCTGTCTGTTTGAGTAAAAGATGCTTTCTTGGTAAGTCTTCAGTTCCATGTCAGAAGGGTGACTTAGGCCAGATGCAATTGGCACAACAAAATACACAACAATTTTGTTCCTCATCCTACATTGGTAAGTAGCAACTGGGGTCTTAAAGGCCTTCAAGTGGCCATCTAAGATGCATCTAATGGTCTCCTATCATTGTAAGTGAAGAAGAATGCAAATAATCAAGGACATTTGGAAGCAATCAGCTCTAGGACACGATGAGTCTTGAGACCAGAAGAACTAGATGGTGCCCAGCTACCAATGCCAACCTCTCAGGAAGGGATCAAAACTGGAGATCCTGGATAGAGTGGGAGTAAAAACGTGGAACAAAATCCAAAAACTCAATAATGACCAGGATTACTGGTTGGATAGAGTCTGGTGAGACCCCCAATACTATGGCCCTCAGATACATTTTGGCCCTGGAATAAAACTTACTTCCAGGGGCTGGCTTTCAGCCCAATAGTAAACAAGATGTACACGGAGACCACTCAACCCAGGGTGATGCACCCACATAATTTATGGAGATGCATTCCTTGGAGCGGTCAACCACAGGGCACCAAAGGGGCAACATTTGCATGGAGGAAATGCAGAACACAGGAGTGCATAACTGTGAGGGGTACAGGGGGGTGGTTACTGGGCAGGGAGGGGAGGAGACTGGGTTAGGGTTGGGGATGGTAAATGGGGAGTGAAACTAAATGTACATGAAATGTTGAAACTCCGCTCTGTAAACTTGCACTTAAAGTACAATTTTAAAAAATTAAATAAATAAATAAGAACAGTGTCTTAGGGTCATACTCTCAGGGTATAGCTTTTTCTTGTTTCTTTTTTTCTTTCAGATTTGTGGTTAAATATTATGTAGTCAAAGGTGTTCATTACCCATCTTGTCATTATACTTCCTCTGTGTTGACCTCTAGTTACATTTGAATCCATGTCTACCAAAATATGTCTTTTATAGAGAAAATGCTTACATTTGAAAATGATATATAAGAATTATATAAAAAGCCACAATTGCATATTATTACAGACATAGCATGGGCATGGTATAGTTTTATCTCTTACACACTCAGCATTGTGGAACTTTGCCAACTGGAATTTTCATTCATATTCTTCTGTTACCTACATTGATGCAGAGCAGTGTACTTGGAATGGTATTAGGTAAGTTCTGTTGTTCTGGTAGGAATAGGAGTTCACTAGAAAAACTGAGGACTGGAGAAAGGATTTTATCCATTCCTACCTAATATATCTGCATGGGCTGTCTCAATTGAGTATTCAACACAAGAATGCTTGAAAAGGAATACAGATTTATTTGTTGAGTATAATAGACAAAAAGTATTGGTGCTGATTTCCCCTTTTTCCTTGACTGAGGGCAGAAAAATGTATAGCATTTAGAATTTTCCCTTGGAATGAATGGAGCTAGTGATGAATGTGATGGTGACTTTTCTCTTGTAGCACCAGGCAGTGGTAGACCTCAAAGCCTTGGAAAGTGTGTTCTGAACCTCACAACACCCTCTTGTGGTCAGAGCTCAATCTTCTAATAAAACTCCTCCCTGCTTCTGTACTTCTCCCAAAGTTACATTAAAAAAAAAAAAAAAAAAATTCTCATTGCTTACTTACTCCTACAACCAACTCTTTGAAAGTGGGAACTTTATTAATACCTCTGTTTTAGCTTAGTGGTAGTAGGAATCAAAACATCCTTGTCAACATTGACTAGTTCAAGTTTGTTACTATTGATCTCTGCTTGTACCTGTAATCCATAAAGGAATTCATGGCTTATTCTCTGTTCTTCCTTCCCTTACAAGATAATTACAAACAAAAATTCAAGAAATCCCTTCATGTGTATTGACAAAATTTTAATCCTAAAATGTATAATAACATTATTAAAATATCAATAATTTTCTAAATCAATGATAGTGATGTTGGGGCATGGAGAACATCCATCCTACAGATATCAAAAAATCAGTAATATCATTAGAAAAAGATATCTGATGATGATTTGTACTGGCAATGAAAGAGAAAATTCCTAAGCATCAACTTTAAAAATGTGTTATTTGCTCATTTGCTATTAAGTTTCTATGATTATCACAGTAGATGCTATATATTATCATTAAACTTTTGTGCAATAAAAATAGTATTTACCACCTCACACTTTTCACTGTAGAATTACAATGAACAAAAGTAATAGAATGTTTTTATACATATTATTAAAAAAAATTAGTGGTAAAAATACATGCAACAAAAATTTGCCATTTTAAACATTTAAACATGGACTGCTAAAAGGGCTAATGAATCTGTCCTGGATGAAGTGTAGCCAGAATGCTCCTTGGAAGTGAGAATGCCCAGACTTTGTCTCACCTACTTTGGTCATGTTGTCAGAGGGAACCATTCCTTGGAGAAGGATATCATGCTTGGTAAAGTGGAGGGTCAAGGAAAAAGGGGAATGCCTTCAAAGAGATGGATTGACACAGTGGCTGCAATGATGAGCTTGTGTATGGCAGGGATCCTGAGGCTGGTGCAGGACCAGACAGTGTTTCATTCTGCTGTGCATGGGGTTGCTAGGAGTCTGAGACTACTCGATGGCACCTAATACAACAACAACAACAACCATTTTAAAATATACAGTTTAGTGACATTAATTAGATTTACCATGCTTTACAACCATTGCCACTATTTCTAAAAGATTTACGTTGTCCCAAACAGAAACTCAGTAACACTTAAGTAATAACTCTCCATCTCCCTTCTCCTCAACCCCTGCAACATTAATAAACTTTTCTGTATGCTTTTGCCTTTTCTTGATGTTTCATGAAAAATGGAATTACGTGTTTTTCCTTGTATGTCTGGCATTCCATTTAGCATAATGTTTCCAAGTTTCATCCATGTTGTACCATGTATCAGAACTTCATTGCTCTTTATGGGTAAACAATATTCCACTGTACATAAATGTCACTTTTTCTCCATTCATCTCTTCATGGAGCTTGGGTTGTTTCCATTTTTGGCTATTGCAAATTATGCTGCAGTTGACATTGGTGTACAAGTATCTGTTTGAATTCCTGTTTTCAAGACCTTTAGGTATATATACCTAAGAGACTCTGTGTACAACAAAACGGAACACTGTGCAGTCCTGTGCCATCCTCACAATCTTTTCTGTACTTGAGCCCGTCATCGCAGCCACTGTGCCAATCTACCTCAATGAGGGTCTTCCCTTTTTCACTGACCCTCTGCTTTACCAAATACAATATCATTCTCCAGGGACTAGTCCCTTTTGACAAAATGACTAAAGTATATGAGATGAAGTCTGGCCATTCTCACTTCTAAGGAGTATTCTGGCTGTACTTCTTCCAGCACAGGGTTGTTCATTTTCCTAACAGTCCATGGTATTATCAGTATTCTTCACCAACACCACAAATCAAAGGCATTGATTCTTCTTTAGTCCTCCTTATTCATTGTCCAGCTTTCACATGCATATGAGGCGATTGAAAATACCATGGCTTGGGTTAGGTGCATCTTAATCTTCAAAGTGACATCTTTAATTCTTAACACTTTTAAAGAGGTCTTTTGCAGAAGATCTGCCCAGTGCAATACGATGTCTGATTTCTTGACTGCTGCTTCCATGGATGTTGATTGTGGATCGAAGTAAAATGAAATCTCTGACACCTTCTATCTTTTCTTCATTTATTGTGATGTTGCTTACAGGTCCAGTTGTGAGTTTTGTTTTCTTTATGTTAAGGTGTAACCCATACTGAAGGTTGTAGTATTTGATCTTCATTAGTAATTGCTTCAAGTCATCTTCACTTTCAGCAAGCAAGGTTGTATCATCTGCACATTGCCGGTAGTTAATGAGTCATCTGAAATCCTGATGCTGCTTTCTTCTTCATAAAGTCCAGCTTCTTGGATTATTTGCTTAGCATACAGATTGAATAAATATGGTGAAAAGATACAACCTTGATGCACACCTTTCCTGATTTTAAGCCATTCAGTACCCCCTTGTTTTGTTCGAACAACTGTCTTTTGGTCTATGTACAAGTTCCTCATGAACACAATTAAGTGTTCTGGAATTCCTATTCTTTGCAAAGTTATCCATAATTTGTTGTGACCTACACTGCCAAAAGTTTTGCATAGTCAATAAAACACAGATAAACATTGTTCTGATATTCTTTGCTTTCAGCCAAGATCTATCTGACATCAGCAACAGTATCTTTTCTTTCACATGCCCTTCTGAATATAGCTTGAGTTTCTGGCAATTATCTGTTGTACTGCTGCGATAGTTTTTTGAATTATTTTCAGCAAAATTTTGCTTGCATGTGATATAGTTCAATAATATCCACATTCTGTTGTATCACCTTTCTTTGGAATGGGAACAAATATGAAACTCTTCCAGTAGGTTGGTTGGCCAGGTAGCTGTTTTCCAAATTTCACGGCATAAACAAGTAAGCATCTCAGAACTGCATCCATTTGTTGAAACATCTAGGTGGGTATTCTGTCAACTCCGGTGCCTTGTTTTTCACCAACTCCTTCAGTGCAGTTTGGACTTCTTCCTTCAATATTATTGGTTCGTGATCATATGCTACCTCTTGAAATGTTTGAACGTTGACCAATTCTTTTTAGTGCAATGATTCTGTGTAGTACTTCCATCTTCCTTTGATGTTTCCTACATCATTCAGTATTTTGCCCATACAGTCCTTCAATATTACAACTCAAGGCTTGAATTCTTTTCTTGTTAGGTGTGGTGTTTTTCTTGTTGGGTCCTCACTTGTTTACTATCTTTCTACTGATGTTTCAAATTTACGACCATAGAAAATACCTGTTGTTGTTGTTGTTATGTGCCATCAAGTCAGACCCGACTCATAGCAACCACTCCTTGGGTTGCCAAGGCAGTATCACTATGGAAGTAGATTGCCCAACCTTCCTTCCGAGGAGTAGCTGGTGGGTTTGAACCGCCAGCCTTCTGGTTAGCAGTCAAGTGCCTTAGGCACTATGCTACCAGAGCTCCCGAAAATATCTACTATCTTACTATTTTGTGTATCAACTCTGTACATCTGGCAGTAACAAACTCTGAAATGTGAGGCAAAAGTAACACCGATTGTGATGGTTAAGTTTATATGTTAACTTGTCTGGGCCATGATTCTCAGTGTCTTGGCAATTAAATAATGATGAAATTTGGTTGTTATGTGATGATTTTTCTAACAGTCATGTAATTATGTAGTCATATTCTATTTTGTGATCTGATGTGGTCATCTACTGTTTTTGCATAATGCCTCTTTTCACATAAAAATTTTGTCTTTTGAACCTAACCATGTTGGTAAGTGAGGAGTGGGTGTATCAATTAAGTCATTCTTATTAATTATATCATTCAAAAACTCTTCTGCATTTATGAATATTTTTGTCTGATTCTTTTAGTTTATGAGAGCGGTGTGCTAAAATTTCCCACTGTGCTTGTCCTCGTTATTTGTTGCTGTTTTTATGTGCCATCGAGTCAGACCCGACTCATAGTAACTCCACCTTGGGTTCCTTCCAAGGCAGTAGCACTACAGAAGTAGATTGTCCAACCTTCCTTCCAAGGCTGGTGGGTTTGAACCGCCAGCCTTCTGGTTAGCAGTCAAGTACCTTAGGCACTATGCTACCAGAGCTCCTCCAACTGTGTTTATAGATTTATATCTTTCTCCTTGAAATTTGGTCAGTTTTTGCTTTATACCTTTTGAGGGCATATTATCCGTAGGTCCCTATTGCTATAATTTCTTGGTGAATTAAAATTTTTAACATTAAATAACCCTCTTTATCTACAGAAGTGCTTTCTGTTGTAAAGCCTACATTCTGATATTAACCTAGCTACATTAGTCTCATTTTAATTCAAGTATTGTGATTATTTCTTTTATGATTTCTAATTCTCTGCATACATTCTCAATATTTTTTCTTCATCCATACTAATGATTGATTTTTAAAAGCACATGCTTAAACTCTTCTGTAATCTGTATCTTCTGTGGATCTACTTTTCTTAGCAGATGTATCTTTGTCTTGACATACCATATGCCCAGTTACTTTCTCTTGAGTGCTGGACATTGCCATTAAATTTGAAAATTATAGAGATTGAGGTTTAGGATGATGTTATGATCATCTAGAGAGGATTTGTGTTTTCAGATCCAGATAACTTTGATCTATTCAGGAACTGATATATTCATAGCTGGAAATCAGTCCCTGCAAGGCCTTCCCCATTTCTGGTATTATCTTATACCTATTGCATAGCCTTTTGGGACTCCAACAAAAGTCTGTGGGATATCAAGACCCACAACTCTTAGCATAGCCTAAACTCCAATTTTGCTCTCTTAATCCTGTGAATCGGTTTCCATCTTGTTCATCTTCTCAGTCTCTCAGCTGGGAGATATCCCAGGGGCAAAAGCAGCTCCAAGCTCTTGGTTTAACTTTTCCTCCTACAATCTGACCACCTAATTTTTCTCTACCTTCTTAGTGCTCTTATGCCTTGAGACATACGTTTGCATGTTCTCTTTTTACTCTTTTAGTTGTTCTCAGTGGGAAGTTTGATTATTTTGTTTGCCATTGCTAGAAGCAGAAGAGTAGTGTGCTTAACTCTTATATTAAATGAGCAAAATATGCTATCTGTACAAAGTAATGCATCTTTACAACAAGAACAACAACAAAAATGAAATTCTGATATCAAGTAAGGAAAACTATTGAATTAGTAACTTTGGAAGCATTTTACATTTTATTTCTCTGGCAAATTCTTTATTTCTTTACTAAAGGTCTCTGCCATGCTCATAAATTGTTAGTTTTCTATTTACTATTTGTTTAACTAGGAACTCTGATAGCATAGTGCCTAAGGCATTTGACTGCTAACCAGAAGGCTGGCAGTTCAAACTCAGCAGCCACTCCTCAGAAGGAAGCTTGGGCAATCTACTTCCGTAGTGATACCACCTCGGGAACCCAAGGAGGGGTTGCTATGAGTCGGATGCAACTCAATGGCACATAGCAACAACAACAACAACATTTGTTTAATTAACTAACTAACTCACTGCTGTTGAGTCAGATCCAACTCGTAGCAACCCCTCCTTGGGTTTCTGAGGTGGTATCTCTATGGGAGTAGATTGCCCAACCTTCCTTCTGAGGAATGGCTGCTGGGTTTAAACCACCAGCCTTCTGGTTAGCAGTCGCATCCCTTAGGCACTATGCCACCAGAACTCCTACTATTTGTTTGTTGTTGTTGTTGTTGTTTGCCATGGAGTTGGCCCTGACTCATAGCGACCCCTCCTTGGGTTTCCGAGGCAGTATCACTACGGAAGTAGGATTGCCCAACCTTCCTTCCGAGGAGTGGCTGGTGGGTAGAGTACACATTTTACCTCTATACCAAAATAAGATGTGTCATAAACTGGTACCACTCAGGGAAGTTTATTTTTCCAAATCTGTTTTACAAATAGATACTGAGCAAAGCCTTAGGGAAAAAGCTAAGGATACAGTTGAGCATCAATTTGTCCAAGAGTACAACGGATCCCAATGGCACGAGAAAAGATCCTAACTTCTTAGTGAAGACAAGGTACAGTCCTCCACTGGGTTAAGATTGCAGTCTGTGAGCAAGAATGTGATTTCTGGGTATTGGCAATGGACAATAACCCCCAGTGCCTTCCAAGCTAAAAGCAAATTATATTATAGAGAGATCTAGAATCTTTATAAAATTTCCATAATATGAGAGAAACCATTATCATGGAGAAGGAGCGAGATCATAAACAAATATGCTAAAGATGGAAACTTTCTCTTCATGCTCAATTCACCCAGATTATAACATTAATGTGATTATTTTAGAACTTTAGACAATTGACACTGGACTCAACATAGTAACATGAAGACAATTATGTATTGTGTATATATACCAATGTGTGACATGCAAAAATGGACTTTAATTGTTAATGGAAAATGTGTTAGAAAACTGAGTTCTTCTAATTATTTGATTGCTTTTAATCCTAAAGCTTGTTATTGTTGTTATGTGCCATCGAGTCAGACCCAACACATAGTGACCCCTCCTTGAGTTTCTGAGGCAGTTTCACTACGGAAGTAGATTGCCCAACCTTCCTTCAAGAGGAGTGGCTGGTGGGTGTGAACTGCCAGCCTTCTGGTGAGCAGTCAAGTGCCTTAGGCACTGCACTACCGGAGCTCCTATCCTAAAGCATAGTATAGTCTTTTTCCAATTCTTAACAGTCATGTTTGAAAGCCTGTTAATTTTCCCTAAAGAGAACAAGGATTATTTTTAACATTTTAAGCAACAAAATAATGTACTTGATATTACTTAGTATATATAATCCTTTTCCCAATTTTCAAAAGTCCAAGATAAGCAGTTGATGTTTCTTAAAGCAATTAATATTATTTTGCAGTATGGAAATTAAATATATTTTTAGGTGTTTTATTCCGGATTTTTTTTTTTCTGTTTTTCACCAAAAAATAAAGTTTTAGTATTTATACTAGTAGTCAGCTAACTTTTCTGGAAAGAGCCAGATAGTAGATATTTAAGGCTGTACAGGCCATTCAGTTTCTCTCAACTATTCAACTCTGCCATTATAGCACAAAAGTAGTCATAGAGAATATATAAATGAATACGTACATCTATGTTCTAATAAAACTTCATTTTCAAAAGTAGGTGGAGTTCAATGGCCACAGTTTGCAGACCTCTGCTTTATAGGAAAATTGTGTAAAGGTTTTTATACCTGCCTTATATTATTGTACTGGGAGCTCTGGTAGCGTAGTGCCTAAGGCATCTGACTGGCACTTCAAACCCACCAGCCACTCCTCAGAAGGGAGATTGGTCAATCTACTTCCATAGTGATATGGCCTCAGAAACCCAAGGAGGGGTCGCTATGAGTCAAATCGACTCAATGGCAGTGAGTTTTACAATACTTCTTACATTTGTAAAGAATATATGAATTGGATGGCATCTTAAGTAATAAGATCTTGAAAAAACTATGCAGTGTCTCACAATATTATACAACAAGAGAAATGCAGGGAAGCAGCTAATGCCTTTAAATCTACATTCATAACCCTGCTTTTCCTGATTGCTTTGAGGCTCTTTATTACTTTGAATACTCCTACCTCATTAGATAGAGAATGCTTCCTTCCACAGTTGAGCATAGTGTTGTTAAGCAGTATTTCTTCACATAAACTGAAACTTCTTAAGGGACCAGGTCAGACCACAGCATACTAGATAGAGCACTTATGGAGATATGTTATGTATTTTCTTTTTCAAGCTGCACTGTCATAAAGGAGTAAATAAAATATTTTTTTAATAATCAAAAAAACCTCACAGTAGAAAAGGATAATTCTGACTTGAAAACCAAATAATGGTTTCTTCATTAACCATTTTAAAAATAAGAAAACTAAAACAGTAAAACGAAGTTACTTATTTCCTAGCTTAGTAGCATTAGAGTCCAGAAATGATTCTAAATCATCTAACCTCTAGTTTAGTGCTTTTTCTTTAATATCTCCAGGAAATAATAAACCTCTCTTCCAAGGGAGGCATGTTGCTTTCACCAGTGGTCCTCAATCCTGCTATGCCTGAAATAAACTTATTCAGTTGAAATATTCTTTGGCCCCTGCCCTTCCCTAGACTTTCTGATATAGTAGGTCTGAGATGGGTCATTGGATGCTACAATGACAACAAAAGGGCAATTCAAGGTCATAGACTTACAGTCTGCTAAAACTACCACAGGTTAGGGCCTACATTTCTTGGCCCCTGTGATGTCCCTAGGAGCTCTGGTAGCATAGTGCCTAAGGCACCTGACTGCTAACCAGACGGCTGGCAGTTCAAACCCACCAGCCACTCCTTAGAAGGAAAGTTGGGCAATCTACTTCTGTAGTGATACCGCCTCAGAAACTCAAAGCACTATGCTACCAGAGCTCCTATTTGTTTAGATATCCCAATTTCTTAATCATCTCTTTCAACAGACTCTGGCTTTTTATCTTAACCTTTCAAAACCTGGTATATTACCTTTGAAGGATAAATGGGATGTTTGTCCAGAGCCCTGCAATGTCCAAATTTGAAAAAATAAGTCACTATTGGCATTAGATTAACAAAAGATTTATAGTCACCATTAAGCTGCATGTAATAAGAATAAATTAGGTTCAGCTTTATTGAAAAAATAAGCAAGTCATTTTACTTTCATGTCTTTTGGTTCTGTTGACTGCTTCATCTATCTCCCACAGAGCAGCTGGTGAGTTTGAATCTCCGACCTTTTGGTTAGCAGCCAAATACTTTAATCACTGTACCACTGGAGCTCCTTATAAAAAATATATATCTATATGTAAGATATAGTATGAACAAGATTTCTAGGTGTTTCTGTTACCTCCTGCTTATGGTATGGGGGGAGGAGGTTGTTACATAGCAACAGATAACTGAAACAGTGAACAACAGATATGCATTTGCTTGTGATTCGGTAATTTGGGGAGGGGTTGGGGGTGGCTTATCTCTGCTTCTTGTGGTGTTGGCTATGGTGTATTGACTGGTGCTGGAAGATCCAGGAAGTTTACTTACATGTCTGGTGCCTCACCTGGGGTTGGCTGGGTCACCTGGGGATGGTCTGAGCCTCACTCTTTTCCTTCATAATCTCTTACTACTAAGGGATTATCTCTATGTGCATGGCATGTATGTATGTATGTATGTATGTATCTGGAGCCTCCTGGTTAAAAAATTATGTGTGATTTTTCAGGCCTGACCATAGGCAATTACAAAAGCTTTACCTGGTAGGTCTCAAGGGGAAAGCTTCCCTCCCTAACCAGATTTGGTGCAAAGCTGTTGCAATATAGTCTGTGAAGGGAATCAACCAAGGACTTACCTCTCAAATGGTGTATGGAAGTGATATCCATCAGAATTTGTTCCATGCAGCTCATTGCTCAAAATGGAGAATGGGCATACCAAAAATGTTAGTCCCCTTGCTTCCCTGTCTGTTAGAGTCCCAGGAAAAATCAGAGGGTATACTGTAGAGGAGGTAGTCTGAGCATATCGTGTTGCCTTTTCCTGTGACCCACGTGAACTTTTTGCTTTGGACCAGATGTGTCTACCTGGCTTCTTGGATGGAATTCTGAAAGTGTAAGCTTGCTCCCTCTTCTGGGATTTCTTGACCCAAAACAAATCCCACAGCACATAGCAGCCTATTAGCACATCCTTCCCATCTTGTTCTGAACACATATCAACATTTCCAGGAACTGCTTAGCTAAGCATGTGCATTACATGGCACCTGGCCAACCTCATTGCACTATCTGTTCCTGGTGAAGAATGAATGGATTCTTTCTTTTCCTATAGCACAAGTGGGGTGTGTATAGACCACCAGCCCTGATTGGCTGTGGAGTGAGACCCATTGCCTCTGGGTGACCAAACTCCACTAATGAAGCTGACCTTGCTCTTCTTCTCTGTTTAAGTAAAGTGTTGTTCCATCCAATCCTGTACGTGAGAGTCATGCTTTTGTTGGTGACCTTGATACCTGCAAAGCATAGAGTTTGTTCCTATCCTCCATATGTTGGGATGTGTATGGATGTGGTAATGAAGCATTACTTCCTTGATAGTATCTATCCATCCATCCATCCATCTTGTTGCTCTCTAGCATGGGACAGGTCTGTGTATTTGATGTCCATGATATATTCTGTGAAATAGAACTGTGATTTGGATGTTGTGTGAACACCATAGTATACATTGTACATATGTTTTTATATATTCAACACACATATATAGAAGTAACCCACCTGTAAGCTGCTTTGACTCTATTAGTGCCCAGAGTCTACCTGTAATTGGCTGCCTCTGGGCACACAGTGCTCTCTGAGCCACCCTTGGGGCTTTGTCAGATTCAGAAGCCTCTGAGAACTGAGGTGAGCAGCTACACAGACCAGCATCTCCCCACAGGTCCCACCAATTGGGTAGCTATGCAAGTGTACTGCCAGTGGTAGCTGCAGAATCCACAATGGCCATGATAGCCATGGCTTGACTGCCACTGGGAAGGCTGCGAGCCACACAGCAGCTCGAGTGCTGGAGCTTAGCCAGTGAAGCTGAGATGCAGCTGACAATGCCCTGCACACACTCAAAGCCAGCTAATTCCTGGCACCCTTCCAAGCAAGCCACTCCTGCCCACCCCATAGTCGTATACACTGTGAGATGTTGTCCAAACAGATGTTATACAGCGCATACCTCTGTAGTTGAACTGTCTATAGAAGCTGGCTTTCAACAGAGCAAAAATAGAAACTACTATTTTTCTTAAGGTTTATACCTGGAGCTGACACAGAATCACTTGCGCCACATTGTTTTTGTCAAAGCAAGTTGCAAAGCAAGCCCAGATTCAAGAGGAAGGAAAACATACTCCACCTTTTAAGGATAAAGTAGCATATCCATCCATCTCTGTCATAGGGGATGAGAGGATGGTAGCCATGTTTGGAAACAATCTACTGTATCAAGACAAGTCCAGTGCATTAAAGTCTCTTTGACAAGTCACTTTACTATTAAAAGGGAATGAGTTCATTTTGTTAAAATGTATTCTTTTACGGAACCAGATTTTTAAATCTTAATTTGATTATCATCTATGTACACAGAAGGTTTTTTGTACTTTTTACATTACAGAAGAGAAGCCTAAGCTTGCCTTTCTTTTGTAACAACCCTTCATACTTTTATAAATGTCACACACACACATACACATACACAAACACACAGGCATAAGTGGGTTGTATATTAAGACAGACAGATTTTCATAAAGGCTTTATCACATATATGCTGTGCGGCAAGTTACTAAAACTCTGATTCTTGGTTTCCTCATCTGCAAATGGAGTTCATAGAAATATCTATCTTACAGCATTGTTTTGAGGTTTAAATGAGATGGGCTGCTGTTGATGTTAGTGCCATTGAGTCAGTTCTAACTCATAGCTACCCTATGTACAACAGAATGAAATACTGCTGGTTCCTGCACTGTCTTCACAGTCGTTGCTGTATTTCAGCCCATTGCTGTAGCCACTATGTCAGTCTGTCTTACCGAGGGCCTTATTCCTTTTTGCTGACCCTTTACTGTACCATGCATGATGTCCTTCTCCAGAGACTAGTTCCTCCTGATAACATGCTCAAAATACGTGGCACAGAGTCTCATCATCTCTTCTGAAAAGCATTCTGGCTGTACTTCCTCCAAGACAGATTTGTTCATTCTCTGGCAGTCCATGGTATATTCAATATTCTTCACCAACACCATAATTCAAAGACATAAATTTTTCTTTGGTCTTCTTTATTCATTGTCCAGCTTTTGCATGCATATGATGCAACTGAAAATATCATGGCTTGGGTCAGGCACATCTTAGTCCTGGTTTTAGGCTGGGTTTTCTAGGGAAACAAAACCAGTGAAGGAAAGCATATAAAACCAGTGAAGGGAAAACAAAAACCAAAAAATAACCAAACTCACTGCTGTCGAGTCAGATCTGACTCATAGCGACCCTTTCTTGGGTTTCCAAGGCAGTATCACTACAGAGGTAGATAGCCCAACCTTCCTTCTGAGGAGTGGCTGATGGGTTTGAACCACCAGCCTTCTGGTTAGCAGTCAAATGCCTTAGACACTACACCACCAGAGTTCCCATATATCTATACACACATATATACATGTGTATATATGTGTATATATTTGTATATCTATCTCTCTATCTGTCTCTCTATCTCTATCTATATCTCTATCTATATCTATATATAGAGAGAGAAATTTATCTCAAGGAAATGGCAATTGTAGAGGCTGGCAAGACCCAAGTCTGTGGGTCAGATGTGAAGCTGGAGGCTTCTCCTGACTTTTGCAGCTGGGGCCGATGACTAATCCAAGATCAGCAGGCAATGTAGTAGATTACTGGCTTTGGAGGCTGACAAATCCGAGATTGGCAGGTAAAATGTCTGTGAAGGCAATGTTCCCAAGATCAGTAGGCAACATGCAGGCCACTGGTTCAAGTCCAGGAAATGGAGATGATGACAAGCCTCATGTAGCATCCAGAATGAGCAAAAAGCCAGAGTTCTTTCCCATAGCTTTTGCATATATACTGGAAGCAGGCCATGCCCTGAAGGAACTCCCTTTCAACTGATTGACTGCTCATAGCAAATCTCATCACAGAGATGATTACATTATATCAGATCTCATTATGTGAGATAATTGCATCATAATTACTAAATCACTTAGAATCATGGCCTGCCAAGTTCACACACAACCTTAACCATCACAGTCCACAACCTTAACTATCACAGTCCTCAAAGTGATGGTTTTGCTTTTTATCATTTTGAATATATCTTTTTCAGCAGATTTTCCCAAAGCAATATGTCATTTGATTTCTTGACTGCTGCTTCCATGGACATTGATTGAAGAGCCAAGTAAAATGAAATCCCTGACAACTTCAATATTTTCTCTGTTTATCATGAAGCTACTTCGTCTAATTGTGAGGATTTTTGTTTTCTTTAATGTTTTGGTTATTTAGCGCTTCTCTAATCGAAAATACCACAAATGGATGGCTTAACAAACAGGGATTTATTTTCTTACAGTTTAGAAGGCTAGAAGCATGAGTTCAAAGTGTCATTCCTAGGGGCTGGGTGAAGTCCCCTTGACCTTGGGCTTCAGCTCTGTGTCTTGCTTCCGGCCCACTGGAGCTAGGGGTGTCTCTTCACTCAGGCAGCTGCTGGTTTCTGGGGCTGACAAACTCAAGATTGACAAATAAAATGGCCCAGTCTCAAGATTATCGAGCAAGATAGCAGTCCACTAGTTCAAGTCCAAAAACAGTTCTAAGATCTTCAGGCAATATGGCAGGCTGCTAAATGAAGACTCGGCTAAATGCAGAATTCAAGTGTGTCAAAAACTCAATACCTTTCTCAAGGTGTCTTCTTATATACTGGAAGCAGACCACATCCCTAAGGCAGCTACTCAGCTGCTCCCAGCAGATTACACCATGGAGTTTATTACCAGTCTTATCATGGGGAATAACTACATCTAGCGGCCCAGCACTGAAAACCAGGCCCAGCCAAGTTGGCACATAACCTTAACTACAACATTTACATTGAGCTATAATTCACACTGAAGGCTGTGGTCTCTGCAGTGTCTGGCATATAAATGTCCAATTAATATTATCTGTTATTATATCTTCCTTTATGATTTCTAGCTCATTTATAAAATAACGTTTCTTTTCTGAGTTCCCTATAATTTGAGCAACTAGGTGGATAGTAGTGTCATATACCAAGGTAAGAGATAAGAACCTATTTTGAAGTAAGAAATTTTATGGGTAAGAAATGATCCCAGAATCTACTAAGATATATGAACACATATTCAAGTGTGTATATATATTCATGTACACATATGTATATTTAAATGTATACAGGTTATCAAGAAATGCAGAATCAGAGAGAAATAATTGTGGAACTAATTATTCCAACTGATGATGGATAACTGAGAGCTCTGGTGGCATAGAGCCTAAGGCATTTGACTGTGATTCAAACCCACCAGCCACTCATCAGAAGGAACATTGGACAATCTACTTCTGTAGAGATACCACCATGGAAACCCCAGGAGGGGTTGCCATGAGTTGGATTTGATTCAATGGCAGTGAGTTTGGTTTTGTTTTTGGATGGATAACTAAGGCCATTGTATCCTGTAGTTCTCACTTTGTAGCACGGAACATTCATTATTCTTTGTTCTTGAAGATGAGAGTTTTGCTTTGTTTATCTTTCTATTTTCCATAACGCACAACACTATCTATCTCCTTCATGTGGTAAGGTATTCATAATTGTTACTGGCTTGTATTAACATATCCTCTCTAGAATTGGCTTGAAAAATAATCTAGAGACAATTAAACCATTTACTGTTGAGTTGACCTCAACTCATGGTAATCTCATGTGTGTCAGAGTGGAACTGTGTTCCATGAGGTTTTCAGTGGCTGATTTTTCAGAAGTAAATCACCAGGTTTTTATTCCTAGGTTCCTCTGGTTGAACTCAAACCTCCAATCTTTCAGTTAGCAGCCATGCTCATTAACCATTTGCACCACCCAGGGACTCCACAGATTCAGTTATACCCAGGTCAAGTGAAGCCTTTCATTTACTGAATGTTTTATTTATACAGCTTTCTCTTTGTTGTTGTTGTTATGTGCCATCGAGTCGGATCCAACTCATAGCGACCCCTCCTTGGGGTTCCAAGGTGGTATCACTATGGAAGTAGATTGCCCAACCTTACTTCTGAGGAGTGGCTGGTGGGTTTGAACCACCAGTCTTCTAGTTAGCAGTGAAGTGTCTTAGGCACTACGCTACCAGTAGCTTTCTCTACCTTATCCATATGCAACAGGACAGGGGAAAACATACTATGTGCATATTCTCTTTGTCTTCTAAGGTCAGTAACTTCTATTAGAATTTAAGACTTAACTCTATCTTGCTATTTATTAATATTAAATAGTCATTAGCACTTATAATTCATGAAACATTTTCATAGTCCTTACATCATTTGATAAAAATGAACTATCGAGGTTGGCATCATCATTATACTCAGATGATGGATGACAAAACAACTTCAGAGAGATTAAGATCATGCAACTGGTATATGGAAGAGCTAGGATTCAAACACATGTCCCTCAATTCCACAGTCTCTGCAATGATAAAAAGGTTTGATAGGAGAAGCTGCTTTTGGGGTCTATGTAAACAAACTATTCCTGATTCCCATTTCCATGAATACTTGAAATAATTATACATTTTTCTAAGTTTCTAGTTAAAATATTTCGCTAGCATTCTTTTAAAATTCATCATCTGTGATGCTTCAGCAACTCTTCATCGTACATCTGTGGTTTCTTTTTAAAGATAGGTGTTCTGATGGCACGTACCTAAAGCATTTAACTGCTAACTAGAAAGTTGTTGGTTCAAACCCACCAGCGACTCTGTGGAAGGAAGATGGGGCAATCTGCAAGACACAGGTTACTAATTCATAAAGTGAACTATAACACTAGTCAAGGAAATTTATTACTAGATAAATTTATCATTCAAATTATAATTTATAAAAAAATTGAAAATGACACTGAAAAAAAGTGTCAGTTATTATTAATGAGAGTTTGAAATAAAAATGATTCCAAGTATAACAAGCTGATACTTAAAAGGTTGTAGACCTATTTTGACTACAATGTTATTTTTATCCATAAACTCTTACATAATTAGGTTTATAGAAAATCACATTAAAGAGAACTTTTTTCTTTTCAGCAATTGCCAATCATGGTACAATGACGGAATAAATTGATCAAATCTACTTTTCTTCTCCTAAAAACATGCACGTGGCTTCCCAGCCAAAAAGAACTAGCTTGAGACAGAGTGGGAGGCTATTAATGGTAAGCAAATGGAGATTCAGTCCTGACTCTCAGAAGAATGTGTTTCTGCAGAGAAGAGAATTGCATTCTGTGTGAAATTACCATGCTGAGTTTTTCTGAGTAGAAATATGCCCTGCATTTTAGAGAGCAAAAAATAAACCCATAGACTGTAACTCAGATGACGCTGGCTCTATACTTGTTAATTTAACAAAAATCTACTGTCATTAGGTGGACTCTGGTGGCTACAAAATTCAGTGTAATTGCTGTGCCATGTCTCCAGCTCCAGCAGGCTGGCTTTGCTGTGAGACTCTAGGTGACGAGTGCGTAAGTGGTCACCCCTCTCTATGTTCCTTCCCACCGAGCCTCTTTTAGGAGAGTGAGAAGGAGGCCTGACCACAGACGAGAGTCTACTGAAGGCTGCACGGCCCACCAGTGTACCTCCTGGCCTTCTTGACACAGAGCCTAAGACATGGCAACTCTGGAGGTCATGTCCTTGTAGTAGGTAATTGCAACAGCCTGTAGAAATACTTTCATCTTCACTCTCCAAGGTAAAAACTATTTGATTCAGCCTTTCTAAAAAGTAACAAGACTCAGGAAAGGTACATTCCAGCTAAATCAGTAAATAGGAGACATTTCACTTGACTACCATGGTAGGGCAACTGTCAGGTATACAATGGTTGTTTTAGCTAAATTTTAGTCAAAATGGTTCAACTTTAAAGAAAAAGAAAAAAAAAAACTCAGTCATATAATTAGCTCTGGTGGCATGGTAGCTAAGGTATTTGACTGATAATCAGAAGGCTGGCAGTTCAAACCCACCAGCCACTCCTCAGAAGGAAGGTTGGGTAATCTACTTCTGTAGTGATGTTGTTGTTGTTGTTATTTGCCGTCGAGTCAGCCCCGACTCATAGCGACCCCTCCTTGGGTTTCCGAGGCAGTATCACTATGGAAGTAGGATTGCCCAACCTAGTAATACCACCTTGGAAACCCAAAGAGAGGTTGCTGTGAGTTGGGACTGACTCGACAACAGTGAGTTTTTTTTTTTTTTTTTTTTTTATCTTGTGCCAAATGTGGACTGAACTTTCAAAAGCAGTGCTGGGTTGGAAAGAGCCAGTGGGAAAAATGAAGCAAGGGTCATACTGAGTTCAGCTCAGGATTTGGGGTTTGTTTTCTAAAACTGTTGCCCACGCTGCTCATGGATTAAGTGGGGCAAAATGTTAACAGAGCTGTGTGTATATGCGTGTGTGTGTATTGGGGACAGAGTTTAGCCTTTTAAAAAATGTCCTGACTGTGACAGGAATGCATTTCCCACTCATAGATCAAAAAGAAAATGATCACATTACAACAGCAGATTCTGGGCATGCAGGCACTATTGGTTTACGGTGAAAGTTCAAGCAAGTTGATTGAAGAGCTGAATAACTTCCTTACTGTTCTTTCCTAGTTAGTTGAAAACCATTTAAAACTAAAGACAGTATCTTACTTGTTTTGATACCCTAACATGCAGCACAATGCCAGCACATAATAAACACTTAGTACCATTGGAAGTGGCTGCAACAATGGGCTCAGGTATAGCAAGAATTGTGAGGTTGGCATAGGAACAGGCAGTGTTTCATTCTGTTGTACATAGGGTTATTAAAAGTTGGAGCCGACTTGACGGCACCTAACAACAACAACAACATTGGAAGCAGCAGTCAAGAAATTAGATGACATATAGCACTGGGCAAATCTGCTGCAAAAGAACACTTTAAAGTGCTGAAGAGCAAAGATGTCTCTTTGAAGACTAAGGTGTGCTTAACCCAAGCCATGGTATTTTCAATCGTCTCATATGCATGTGAAAGCTGGACAATGAATAAGGAAGATCAAAAAAGAGTTGATGCTTTTGAGTTGTGGTGTTGGCAAAGAGTACGGAAAGTACCATGGACTGCCAGAAGAACTAACAGATCTGTCCTGGAGGAAGTGCAGCCAGAATGCTCCTTGCAAATGAGAATGGCCAGACTTAATCTCACCTACTTCGGTCATGTTATTAGAAGGGACAGTTCCCTGGAGAAGGAAGTTGTTATTGTTGTTGTTGTTAGGTGCTGTCGAGTCATTTTCAACTCATAGCAACCCCGTGCACAGCAGAATGAAACACTGCCCGATCCCGTGCCAGCCCCACAATCTCTGCTATACTTGAGCCAATTGTCGCAGCCACTGTGTCAATCCATCTTGTTGCAGGCCTCCCCCTCTTTCGTCGACCCTCCACCCTACCAAGCATGACATCCTTCTCCAGAGAATGGTCCCTTCTGACAACATGAACAAAATAAGTGAGATGAAGTCTGGCCATTCTTGCTTCCAAGGAGCATCTCAGCCGCACTTCCTCTAGGACAGATCTGTTAGTTCTTTTAGCAGTCCATGGTACTTTCAGCATTCTTTGCCAGCACCACAACTCAAAAGCATCAACTCTTCTTCTGTCTTCTTTATTCATTGTCCAGCTCTCACATGCATATGAGGCAATTGAAAATATGGCTTGTGTCAGGCGCATCTTAGTCCCCAAGGAGACATCCTTGCTCCTCAGCACTTGAAACAGTTCCTTCGCGGTGACTTTCCCAATGCTACACGTCGTCTAATGTCCTGACTGCTGCTTCCATTGACATGGATTGTAGAACCAAGCAATGTGAATTCTTTGACAACCTCAATCTTCTCTCCATTTATGAAGCTTAAAGTAGAGGATCAGCGAAAAAGGGCAAGACCCTGAACAAGATGGATTGATATGATGGCTGCAGTGATGGGCTCAGGTATAGCAAGTGTTGTGAGGCTGGCACAGGACCAGGCAGTGTTTCATTCTGTTGTACATAGGGTCCCTATGAGTTGCGGCTAACTTGATGGCACCTAACAACAACAACTTTTTAGATGGCAGGGTGATGTCAGAAGACTAATGGAGGGGAGCAGCTTCATCATCTCATGCTATTAAGCCACACAGTTTGGAAGGATACATAAACTTATGTTTATCTAAAAAATATGTAAGAAGTCCTCTAATGTATAGCCAATCACTATCATGCTCAGACACCAGGGGATAGAGCAAAACACATAAAGTATGAAGACATAGATTAGTGTATCAGACTAGGTAGCTATCATTTAGCATTGGCTCCAAAGTGGTGTTATCTGGGACAGGGTGGAAGTTTAGAGGGAAATGTGTAGAGCATAAGGCCGGAGAGAAGAGAAGCAAATACTAAAAGGAAAAAGGGGTTAAAATACTTAAGAAGACCCAGGAGACAGTTCTACTCCAGTGGTTATTCAAGGACTTCTGGACCTGCTAGACTGTGCCAGCATTCTTTTTTATTTCTACAGCTTCTGGTCATCCAAAAGGCAGAAAGCAAATGGTCTTGTTTTTAATCAAACATTCAGTAACACACACAGATCTCCAGTGCTGCATAAGCATTAAGAATAGGATGGAGAAAATGATACCCACAGATAATCCACTCAATTTACTTTTACTGTAAGAATACTTCTAACCCTTCTTTCCCATTAGACCTTGACAAGGAAGCCCTTGTTTTGAGTTTTCCTGCCTCTCTTTTCTACTCCTGTGATCAGAGAACTCCATTAAAGGACTATGAAGGGAAAGCAAGGGACCTGGGGGGCTTATTCCCTGGATAATAAACCCCTAAGGGAGAATCAGATGAGATATAATTAAGGAAGGGAGGAATTCTCTATCTCCTTCACTCCATTTGCTCTTTCCATCCTGTCAGTGAGTGTCTTTAAACAGGACCACCGTAGTGATGCAATGAGAAGTGATTATTCCTACTGAGGAGTGGTGTTGTGGATGAGCCAATAAACACCTTTGCATTCCCAGGTTGGAGCTAGGAATGGATGTCCTGGGCCAATATGGGTCTAAGTCCTGGGCCAATATGAGTTTTTCTAGCCTTTATCACAGTCCTGTTGTCTGGCCTTGATATCATTTGTCTAAAACGGCACAACTATTGCTTCTGGGGTCTTGTCTACTCCCTGGCCCCACATGTCAAGGAACCATACCTTTTCTTGTCTCCCTTGCCCTTAGGCTCTACACATTTCCCTTCAAACTTCCACTCTGTCCCAGATAATAACATCACTTTGGAGCCAATGCTAGAGGACAGCTACCTAGTCGGGTATACTAATCTATGTCTTTATGGTTTCTGTGTTCTGCTCCTTACCCTGCTCTCTGATCATCAAAGTGATTGGCTGTAAGTTAGAAGGCTTTCTTTGAGAGAGGGGATTTCTTTTACTGGGCTGGGGAAAACCCCTTTATCCTGCTTTTTTCTTCAAAGACCCTCTGCTTACAAATTTCCTTTTCCTTTTTCTCTCCTCTACAATCTTCTAAATTTTCCAATGAGTTTGGGCTTTGTGAAAAAAAACCTGGAAATTGTTGTGGGTTACTTTTGCTTTTTCCTTCAGCTCTTTCAGCTTGAGAAATTCCAAGCATGCTCTTCCCTTTTGGTTTTCTAACTCCAGGTCTTTGCATATTTCATTAAGACTTAAGAACTAAGTCTTGATTTCCAATATTGAAAGATTCTTTGAGCAAAATACTGAACAAAAGCAGGAAGCATCAAAAGAAGATGGAAGGAACTGGTCAATGTACAATTATTTCAGGAGGTTACATATGATCAAAAACCGATAATGTTGAAGGAAGAAGTTCAAGCTGCACTGAACCCACGCATGCACTGCCATCAAGTAGGATCTGACTCATAGCAAGCCCTCCTTGGGTTTCCGAGGCTGTATCACTATGGAAGTAGATTGCCCAACCTTCCTTCCGAGGAGTGGCTGGTAGGTTTGAACCAGCAGCCTTCTGGTTAGCAGTCAAATGCCTTAGGCACTATGCCACCAGAGCTGCACTGAAGGCATTGGTAAAAAACAAGGTTCCAGGAACAATGTTCTGTTGTCACAAAGTGGATTTCAACTCATGGCATTCCATATGCTTCAGAGCAGAACTGTACTACTATTATTAGGTTTTCATGGCTGCGTCCTTTTGGCAGCAGATAACCAGGGTAGGGTCCTGTGGTTGGATGTGAATCACCCACCTTTAAGTTGGTTTACAGGGCTTAACTGTTTGCACCACCCAGGATGAACAACCAAAAACCAAAAAACCAAACTCATTGTCATCAATTCGGTTCCAACTCATAGTGACCTCCTTTGGATTTTCCAAGTGTTAAATCTTTATGGAAGTACATTGCCCAGTCTTCCTTCCACAGAGTGGCTGGTGGGTTTGAATCACCAACCTTCTGGTTAGCAGTCAAATACCTTAGGCAGTATGCCACCAAACCTCCAGGACAAACAAGTTGTTGTTATGTACCACCGAGTCAGACCTGACTCATAGTGACCTCTCCTTGGGTTTCCGAGACAGTATCACTACGGAAGTAGATTGCCCCATCTTCCTTCTGAGGTGTGGCTGGTAGGTTTGAACTGCCAGCCTTCTGGTTAGCAGTCAAGTGCCTTAGGCACTATGCTACCAGAGCTCCTTATATAGAACAGAGTAGAAGTGTGTTGTAGGGCATCCAAGGCTGTAAATCTTTACTGAAGCAGATTTGCACATCTTTCTCCTGCAAAGTGGTTAGTGGGTTCCAACTGCTGACCTTTCAGTTGGCAGTCAAGTGTTTAACCACTGCATCAGCAGAGCTCCTCAGTATGAGCTGATAGCCCATATTCAAATGTCTCCAACTGCCCCTAATAGTAATTTTATAGTTGTTTTATTTATTTATTTTTCTGAGACAGAATCAAAGCAAGATTCATGCCATGCATTTGTATTTTATGTTGGTTTAGATACAATCTAGAACAATCACCCTTATTATTATTTATTTATTTTTAAAGACATTGACCCTTTGAAGACTCCAGACCAGTTTTCTTGTAAATATTCCATGGCATTTGCCTGATTATTTATTCATGGTATAGTTTATCTTTTTCCCTTTTCCTTGTGTTTCTGCTGAACTGGGAATTAGATATAGATGCTAGATTATAATCATGTACAATCAATACTCTTTTTGGTGTTCAAATTATGCCACATTTGTCCAGGAGATTTCTCTTCAAGTTAGCTTCTGTATTCTTTTTAACATGATTCCATTAACCTTAGAGGGTGTTTTTGTTTTCTTCCACAGAAAATGTCACATCCCCATCTTGCTTTAATTCCCTTATACCTGGGATCTTCAGTTTCTCCAAGGATATTTTTTTCTCTTGTTAAAGTGAGTAATAATTTAAAAACAAAATCTGGGTGGTGGACTTCTGTGAGGGTGTTAGTACTTCAAGGACTTTTAAGTGGGCAACATTTACCTATATTCATATATGATAAAATTATATATAATTATATATTATAAATAGTATGATATGTATCATTATATTACAAATAATAGATAACATAGTTATGTTATAAATTATATGATATATATCATTATATGCTGTAAATAACATGTAATATACAGTATATGTAATAAATTATGTTATATATACATTATAAATAAGATATGATATATAGTTATATGTTATAAATTACATGATATGCATCATCATATGTTATAAATTATACACAATATATATAGTCATATTCACTACCATTGAGTTGACCCTGGGTTTCTGAGGTGGTCTATCTATGGAAGTAGCCAGCCCAATCTTCCTTCCGAGGAGTGGCTGGTGGGTTTGAACTCCCAGCCTTCTGGTTAGCAGGCATGTACCTTAGGCACTATGCCACCAGACCTCCCAAATATAGTCGTATGTCACAGGAAATATAATACATATAATTATATGTTATAAATTACATATATATTTATATGCAACATAAAGTATATATATAGGTATATATGTATGTATATTAAAAAAAAAAAAAACTTACTGCCACTAAGTCAATTCCAGCTCATAGTGATCTCCATTGGTTTTTCAAGGCTGTCTTGTTTTCTTTAGCTACCCTTTGAAATCTTATGAATATGCATCATGAAATTCCAAATCAAATATAGAATGCATGTAGGGATATAAAAAATAAAATACAAAATACTCATAATGAAATGTCAAACCAAATATAGATGCATGTAGAGATATAAAAAACAAAATACAGAATACACAGAGTGAAATGTCAAATCTTACACAGATGCATGCAGTGATACATAAATTCAAATATAGAATATGCATAGTGAAATACCAAATCAAATATCATGTCCTTGTAATGATGTATAAAATAAAGCACAGAATACACACAAATCTAGAATGCATAGAGCACATATCAAATCAATTATAGCATACTCATAGCTGTATATCAAATCAAATATAGAATACTCATAACCCCATTGCCATTGAGTTGGATCCGACTCATAGCGACCCCTCCTTGGGTTTCTGAGGCAGTATCACTATGGAAGTAGATTGCCCAACCTTTTTTCTGAGGAGTGGCTGGTGGGTTAGAACCACCAGCCTTCTGGTTAGCAGTCAAATGCCTTAGGCACTATGCCACCAGAGTTCCCAGAATACTCATAGTGATAACCAAAAATACCCAAACTCACAGCTATCAAGTCAATTCTGACTCATAATGATTCCCATTAAGTTTCCAACAGTGTAAATCTTTATGGAAGCAGACAGCCTCGACTTTCTTCTGTGGAATAGCTGTTGGGTTTGAACCACTGACCTTTTGGTTAGCAGCCAAATGTGTAAGCCACTGCACTACCAGTGCCTTCTACTAATAATCATATATATAATCAAATAAAGAATACTAAGAATGGTATATCAAATCATATATAGCATACTCATAGTGATATGTCAAATCAAATATAGAATGCACAGAGTAGTAAATGAAATCAAACATAGAATATACCTGGTGCTATATCACATCAAATATAGAATGTACATAGTGGTATATCATATTAAATACAGAATACTCATAAGGATATATCATACAAAATATGAAATAAATATAATGGTTGTTGTTGTTGTTGTTATGTGCCGTCGAGTCGGCCCTGACTCATAGCGACCCCTCCTTGGGTTTCCGAGGCAGTATCACGATGGTAATATAATGGTATATTATATAAAATATAGAATACACAGAGTGAGTGGTATATCAAATCAAATATAGAATACACAAAGTGATATACCATAAAAAATACAGACTACCTTAGTGATATATCACATCAAATATGGAATACATATAGTGGAATAGTATATAAAATGCAAAATACAGAGTGGTGTATCAAATCTAAGATAGAATACTCATAGTGGTATATCAAATCAAATATAGAATATACATACAGAGTGGTATGTCAAATAAAACACAGTGTATTCATAAGGTATATCAAATCAGGGGAGAAGGCACAGAGTGGTATATCAAATCAAATATGGAATACACAAGTGATATATCAAATCAAACACACGTATAAAACAAAACAAACAAACTCACTGCAGTGGAGTAGGACCTGACTCATAGCGACTCCTGCTTGAGTTTCCGAGGTGGTGTCACTACAGAAGTAAGTTGCCCAGTCTTCCTTCTGAGGCACAGTGGCTGGTGGTTTGAACCACCAATCTTCTGGTTAGCAGTGAAATGCCTTAGGCACTAGAGGTGTATCAAATAAGATATAGAATATTAATAATGGTACATCATATAAAATATAGAACATCCATAATGGTATATCACATAAAATATAAAATACACATGTATATTAAATTCACATATTTAATAAAGAATACCCATAGTGGTATGTCAAATCAAATATAGAATATTTGATATATAAAATAAATAACATACAGTAGTATATAAAATATAAAACATATTTGTTGTTGTTATGTGCCATCAAATCAGCCCTGACTCATAGCAACCCCTCCTTGGGTTGCTGAGGTAGTATCACTATGAAAGTAGATTGCTCAACCTTCATAGTAAATGATAAAATATAACACATATACAATGATATATAAAATTTAAATATAGTGATATGTAAAATATAAAAATTATATAGTGATATATAAAATGTAAAATATATAAAGTGATATATAAAAATATATTTAGTGATATACAAAATATTAATAGTGACATAAAATATATGCACTTACATTTAAAATAAAAATATATAGTGATATATAAAATATAAAACATAGACTGCATGGAGTTATATATAATCTAATTTATACATGGTGATATGGATAATATATAAAAGATATATAGTGATAGATCATATATAAAATGTACATATTG
>NW_006922069.1:472094-482355 GCF_000298275.1 Orycteropus afer afer | reverse complement strand
AATACCTATATGAAAATGTAAAATAAATATAGTGATACATAAAATGTAAAATATATTTAGTGATATATAAAACAAAATGTATGTAGTGATATATAAAATACATGTATTGACATGTATAATAAAAATGATATGTTTTGATATATGAAGTAAAACTATAAAGTATATATCATGATATATAAAATATGGAATACATATAAACCAAAACAAAACTTGCTATTGTTACTGAGTCATTTCTGACTCATAATGATCCTCATAGGATTTCCAAGGCTATAAATCTTATGGAAACAAACAGTTTCATCTTTCTTCTGAAGAGTGGCTGGTGGGTTCAAACCAGTGAACTTTTGGTTAGCAGCCAACTAAGTACCTTAACTACTACTATACCACTAGAATTCCTTGGAATACATATAGTGACATATAAAATATAAAATACATAAAATGAGAGGAAAAATGTGGAACAAAATTAAAAAAATAAAAAAATGACCAAAATTACTGGTCGGATAGAGATTAGTGGCAGCCCCAAGACCAGGCCTAAAAATAGACTCACTCCCATCGATTGGCTCCCAGACCAACGGTACAAAGACTTACATGCAGAACACCTAATCCAGGGAGATGCACCCACCTATCCTAGGGAGATGCATCTTAGATCAATCAACCATGAGACATCAAAGGAGCAGCATTCACATAGAGGGAAAGCTGGACAGACAGGAATAGATAGATAAGAAGGGCACAGGGAGGGAGTAGTCATAGGGAGGGAAGAGGAGGAAAGTTTTCTATGGTTCGGGATGGTAATAGGGACCTTGAAATCAAATTCATGAACAGGTGAATGTAAAACAAATCTCCTTTGTAAATTTGCATCCAAAGCATGATAAAAAAATTATCCTATACAAAATGTAAGATATATATTGATATATAAAATATAGTGATATATGAACTATAAAATATATATAAACCAAAAAACCAAGCCCACTGCCATTAGTCAATGCTGACTCATAGCAACCCCCATTGGACTTCCAAAGTGGTAAATCTTAATGGAAGTAGATTGCCCTGTCTTCCCTCTGTGGAGTGGCTGGTGGATATATATAATATATATAATAATATATAAGATATGAAACATATATTTTTATATATAAAATAAAAATATACATATTGATATATAAAACATATTCATAAGGATATATCATACAAAATATGAAATAAATATAATGGTTGTTGTTGTTGTTGTTATGTGCCGTTGAGTCGGCCTCGACTCATAGCGACCCCTCCTTGGGTTTCCGAGGCAGTATCACTACGGAAGTAGGATTGCCCAACCTTCCTTCCGAGGAGTGGCTGGTGGGTTTGAACCGCCAGCCTTCTGGTTAGCAGTCAAGTGCTTTAGCCACTATGCTACCAGAGCTCCTAAAGTAAATATACTAATATGTAATATATAAAATATATAAAAAACCAAAAAAAACCCTCAATGCCGTTGAATTGGATCTGAGTCATAGCGACCCCTCTTTGGGTTTCTGAAACGGTATCTCTACAGAAGTAGATTGCCCAACCTTTTTTCTGAGGAATGAGTTTGAACCATCAACCTTCTGGTCAGCAGTCAAATGCCTTAGGCACTACGCCACCAGAGCTGCAACATAAAATATATATTGATATGTAAAATAACAATATATATAGTTATATGAAATATAAAACATAAATGAATATAAAATTTATATAGGGATATAAGAAATGTTAAATATAAGGTACATATAAAACCAAACTTACTGCTACTGAGCTGATTCTGATTGATAGTAACCTCTGTTGCGTTTCCAAGTCTGTAATCTCTATGTAAGCAGACTGCCTCATCTTCCTTTCTTGAAGCAGCTGGTGGGTTTGAACCACCAACTTTTTGGTTAGCAGTGAAATGCCTTAATCACTATACCTCTTTATAGAATATGTATAGAATACTTATTAAAAAAAAAAAAAAACTCACTGCCATCAAGTCAGATCAGATTCATAGTGACCCCTCCTTGGGTTTCTGAGGTGGTATCACTATGGAAGTAGAGTGCCCAACCTTCCTTCCAAAGAGTGGCTGGTGGGTTTGAACCACCAACCTTCTGGTTAGCAGTCAAATGAGTTAGGCACTATACCACCAGAGCTCCTAGAATACAGAATGATATATAAAATATAGACCAAATATAAAATATAATTATATACATATATGCATGCTAAGCAACATGTAAAAATTTGGCAAAGCAGCATTTGGAATAATATTTTGTGGGGTCAAGGAGCAGCTGGCAAACAAATGTAGAAGGTGTGCATTATTTGCTTAGAAATATAGTGTTTATATATGTGTGTGTGTGTGTGTAGCAGTTTATTCTGTTGTGCACGAGGTTGACAGCTAACAACAACAGGGGAAAATGCCAAACATAGAGAACCACAGGGTATCTGGAAAAATGAGGAGCTAAGGCAGGACTGTGTGTAGGGGATTGGAAAGAATGGTCTTGTTAGGGGTTGGTCAGAATTTGTAAACTATGTGAGTTGCTGAAACCATTAGTATTCTTACCTTTAGAACACATGAGTCCATAATGAGTTATTGTTACATCAGCTGTTCTGTGGTCTTTTCTAGAATTTGTGGGGCTGAATTAGCTGGTGTTCAAGCTTAGTTTGTCTTACATGCTATGATATGGTACAGTTTATCTGTTTTGTGAGTCTTAGTACAATTTTCCATGTTGTGGTTTCTGTTTCACTGATGAAAGTATGGATGTTGTGGTATATTATGTGTCAGCCCACTTAGCTGCGACACTACTAGGAAATGTCTGAACAGATGCCCTGGTCAGAATACGGGCAGGGGAAGTCTTCCTTGTAGAGGACATAACAGCCTGGTTACAGCAGAAAACAGGCCATAAGGGACAAAGAGCTCTATGGCCCATAGTTAAAGCTGTGGTTCTGCCCCTGTCCTACAGAGACACAGTTGCAGCTTGCAATAACTGTACCAGTTGTTCATTAGAGCTTGCCTGAACGTTTCCCCATCACCCTGGATTCATGCCATGAGCTATTGAACCTGCCCAACAATGGCAAGTGGCTTATAGGACCTGTGCCTATGTCTGAAAGCTGTAAGTATGCTCTGACCTGTCTGGACACCATGACAGCATTGCTCCAAGCCTATCCCAGTAAGAGAGCCACCCAAAGGCCACTATTTGTGGTCTCAGACACCTTTGTGCTGCCTATTGGAGTCCTACAAGGAGCTCTGATGGCATAGTGCCTAAGGCCTTGGACTGCTAACCAGAAGGTTGGCAATTCAAACCCACCAGCCACTCCACAGAAGGAAGATGGGGCAATCTACTTCCATAAAGATTTACAGCTTCAGAAACTCAATGAGGATCACTATGAGTTGGAATCTACTCCATGCCAGTGGTTTTTTTGTTTTGTTTTGTTTTGTTTTTTGTTTTTGGGACTCCTACAGGCATAGTGCCTAAAGCACTTGACTGCTAACCAGAAGGCTGGCGGTTCAAACCCACCAGCCACTCCTCAGAAGGAAGGTAGGGCAATCCTACTTCCGTAGTGATACTGCCTCGGAAACCCAAGGAGGGATCGCTATGAGTCGGGGCTGACTCGACGGCAAATAACAACAACAACAACAACAGGCATAGACAGTAATTAGGGGACCCACTCCACTGGACA
The DNA here is from genome assembly GCF_000298275.1 of Orycteropus afer afer. Taxonomy (NCBI): domain Eukaryota; kingdom Metazoa; phylum Chordata; class Mammalia; order Tubulidentata; family Orycteropodidae; genus Orycteropus; species Orycteropus afer. The sequence continues at coordinate 478,704 of NW_006922069.1, read as the reverse complement.
TGAAGTGCAGGACTGGGCAGACCAGAATGACATACAATGGCACTTCCATTTGCCATATAATCCCGCCTGTTGCCAGACTGATAGAAAAAATAAATGGCTTATTGAAGGAGCAGTTGAGACAAGAAACTCAGTCACTTACATGATGGAGTAGGAGGCTTCTGGATGCCATTTGGGCCTTAAATGAATTTGAGTGGCAAAGTTGCCCAAGAGCATATTCGATATTAACTCGAGGAACAGACATTACCCTATACGAGGTGCAAGAACCCTCTGAAGAAGATAAAGGGCTAACCCACACAGGAACACAAAGTAACTTGCTTTTGCCCTTACCATAAGACTTGGCCATGGAAGACACTATAGTCACCCCACCCTGGATGTGGCAAATAGTGCCCTGTTGGCTTGCCTTTTCTACACCATGGGGCTTAGAGCAGAACTTAGAGTTTACATCCTTTTTACACCCAAGGCTATGAAAAACCATGGTTGTGCATAATCCAGGTCTGCTATGTCCAAAGGAATGTTACATATGTCTCTTTGAAGTATTATGATTCCCCTCTTGCTCTACTCAGGCCTTCCTTCCAAAACTGAACTTGTAGAACAGCCAGCATGGTATTGCAAACCAGGTATGTCTTCTCAGGCTGGAACAATCCTGATCAAGACCCTCAGGTATCATGCCTCTTGTTGCACAGACACAACTTACTTGTCTTAGTGCCTACTAAACATCCATCTTTCATCCACAGATTAGTGATCCCCAACCTGTTCACTGACTGGGCCAAAACTGTAGCCAAGCTCTGTAACTGCTGCAATTGCTGTGTCTGAGGAGAATTCTTTTTGTCCTCCTTGACTGGTCTCTTGTGACTAATTGACCCAGCTAATGTCAGTACATGGAGGGCTCTCTTTCGCTAGTCAAATAGTAGACTACCAAAGTGGCTTCTGAATGGAACAACTGGAGTCACCCTCTCATCCTACAATGACTTTAAGAAAGAAATTTTCCACTTGGTCCAGCAACAGATCAATGTAACTTTTAGTTTGAGATATGCTGTCCTTGATGGTCTTAGATTGTTAACTGCTATTCAGATACAGATGCCTAGTTTGGCCCCCTTCTCTATTGAGTACAGTAACAGAAGCACTTCCAGTGCTTGTGTTCACAAAATGGGGTGACTTCCCATTCAGTTATGCTATCACACCGTTCTCATCCTTGATAATAATTGGCTAGGTTATCAAAACCTGTCCCAGAAAGTGAGGGCCTAACCCAGCCCTTAGGGGTGGTTATGGGCCTGTGGAAATCATGGCTGGCCCTACTTAACCATACTACTGGAGTGGGCATTATACTTGGGGATGCCCATACTTTGCTGGGCACATTGTGGATAGCTTCCCATAATGCCCCTCTAATTGGGACACAGTCAAAGGATGCAACAAAGTGAAACATACCTCGTGTTGGTTTTATCCTTGCTCATGCCACCTGTGGTCACTATAGATAAAGAATGGCAAGTAGAAGCTTTGGCAAAACACACAGTGGCTATTTTGAATGAACCTCATCAGTCCATTACCCTTTTGACTGAAGAAATTAAACAGATTAGACAAGTAACACTACAAAATAGGAAGGCATAAGATATTTTAACGGCAGTTCTCAAAACAGGATGTGTGCTGCTTTGAAAACTGAATGTTGTATCTATATACCAGATTACAGTATCAGCCACAGTATCAGTGAGGCTATGCAAGTATTAGATCACTGTGTAATTACCATAGACAAATTAAGCACAGATTCCTTTTGCTCCTGGCTTCAATCTCTCCTTGCCTCTTGGTGTTACACATTTTTATTCTTCCTTGGATTTTATGTATTTATTGTGATATATTGTTGTTGTTGTTATTGTTAGGTGTCGTTGAGTTGTCTCCAACTCACAGATACCCTATGTATAGCAGAACAAAACCATGCCCAGTCCTGTGCCAGGCCCACAATCCTGGCTATATCTGAGCCCATCATTGTAGCCACTGTGTCAATCCATCTTGTTGATGGCCTTCCCCTCTTTCATTGACCTTCCACTTTACCAAGCATGACATCCTTCTCTAGGGAATGGTCTCTTCTTACAACATGACCAAAGTAGGTGAGATGAAGTCTGCCCATTCTTACTTCCAAGGAACATTCTGGCTGCACTTCTTCAAGGACAGATTTGTTAGTTCTTTTACCAGTCCATGGTAATTTCAGCATTCTTCGCCAGCACCACAACTCAAAAGCATCAACTCTTCTTTGGTCTTCCTTATTCATTGTCCAGCTCTCACATGAATATGAAGCGATTGAAAATACCATGGCTTGTGTCAGGCACACCTCAGTCCTCAAGGAGACATTTTGCTCTTCAGCACTTGAAGGTCTTTTGCAGCTGATTTGCCCAGTGCTACACATTGTCTGATATCTTAACTGCTGCTTCCACTGGCATTGATTGTATAACAAAGTAAAATGAAGTCTTTGACAACTTCAATCTTTTCTTCATTTATTGTGATGGTGCTTATAGGTCCAGTTGCGAGGACTTTTGTTTTCTTTATATTGAGATGTAATCCATACTGCAGACTGTAGTCTTCAATCTTCATCAGTAAGTGCTTCAAGTCATCCTCACTCCCAGCAAGCAAAGTTGTGTCATCAGTGTATTGCAGGTTGTTAATGATTCTTCCTTCAATCCTGTTGCCACATTCTTCTTAATGTAGTCCAGCTTCTCAGATTATTTGCTTGCTCAGCACAGATTGAATAAATATGGTGAAATGATACAACTCTGACTTACTCCTTTCTTGATTTTAAACCATGCAGTGTTCCTTTGTTCTGTTTGAATGACAGCCTCCTAGTCTATGTACAGGTTCCTCATGGGTACAATTAACTGTTCTGGAATTCCCATTCTTCTCAATGTTATCCAAAATTTGTTATGATTCACACAATCAAATGCTTTTGCATGGTCAATAAAACACAAGTAAACATCTGTCTGGTATTTTTTGCTTTCAGCCAAGATCCGTCTGACATCAGCAATGATATCTCTCGTTCCATGTCTTCTTCTGAATCCAGCTTGTACTTCTGGCAGTCCCCTGTCAATGTATTGCTGCAACTATTTTTGAATCATTTTACTTGTGTATGATATTAAGGATATTGTTAGATAATTTCCACAGTTTGTTGGATAACTTTTCTTTGCAACAGGCACAAGTGTGGATCTCTTCCAGTCAGTTGGCCAGGTAGCTGTCTTCCAAATTTCCTGGCATAGATGATTGGAGGCAGTAAGTCTCAATTCAGGGCACCAACTCTAGGGGAAGGTTTTCTCTGTCAAATCTGGGAGATAATTCATTATTTTGCCAACTTTTTGTTGCTTTAAAAAGATCAAATATTATCCCCCTTAAGATTGTTTTCAGCAAAAGACTATTCAAATTAGGATATGATATACCCCAATTCCTAGGGTCAAATTATTACCAATACTTTTTATCTGTTTATTCTGCCTCTTGCTTCCATTCTTTAAAAAAACTCTAGCAGTGAGGACATCGTAGACGATTCCAGTATACTACTATGTCCTACATTAAGGTTCTCCTCTTCTCTCTCAGGTTTTCTCTAAGCTGTAGGAGCCTACTGATTTTCCACAAGCACAACCTTCAAGTTCATGAGAGTTAAAGACCCATGCAGCAACTGTCATCCAAAAGGAAATAAGTATTGGAGGATAAATACCCCACATCCAAAGGGATGGTTCTGAAGTGCAATCTGTATAGTTTCTCGCAATGTCCACACTGGGTCTGATCTCCAGTTGATCACAGTGGTAACCAATTCAATAATTCTCCACCTTGGCTTTCCCTGGGAGCTCTGGTGGTGTAGTGCCTCAGGCATTTGACTACTAACCAGAAGGCTGGTGGTTTAAACCCACCAGCCCCTCCTCGAAAGGAAGATTGAGCAATCTACTTCCGTAGAGATACTGCCTTGGAAACCTAAGGAGGGGCTATTAGTCAAATCGACTCAACGACGGTGAGTTTGGCTACTTCCCCATCTCACTCTCCCTTCTCTCCTGTTATTATTTCCTAAACAAACTACATGCACCCAAGTGTCTTTTTCCGGGACAGGTGAGGAAACCAACCTTAAACACATCCTATGTATAGTTTGGCCAATGGTAAGGAGGAAAAATCTGGTTATTATTATTGTGTGCATCTGATATATTTGTATATAGGGACTCCTACTTTATTATGATGACAATTCTCTAAATTCTATATTGATCTCAGTAAAGTACTTTATTGTTGTTGTGTCCTGTCGAGTTGGCCCCGACTCATAGCGACCCCTTCCTGAGTTGCCTAGAAAGTATCACTATGGAAGTAGATTGCCCCATCTTCCTTCCAAGGAGTGGCTGGTGGGTTTAAACCGCCAGCCTTCTGGTTAGCAGTCAAATGCCTTAGGCACTATGCTACCAGAGTTCAATCATTTATGTATTACCAGAAGAATTATGACTTTAAGTTACCACATGATGGCAGTGCCTGCAAGCTTTTATGTTTTTGGTATAATTTATGATTCACCACAGTAACTATATTGTTCCTTAACCTGTTCTTGGGGTGTACAGACCATGCCTAGCGAAGGCCGGCTACAAAGCTCTGGCAAAGTCTCTGTCTACAAACTTTATCAATGTCCACCCCACTCAGGCAAACTAAAGTCACGATGCCATGCACCCAAATGTTAGGTTTTCTCATTCACATCACTCACCTGCAGACCTGGGCAGGTGTCCCTTGACCAAAGTAGCCTCATCCTCATTACCACTGACTATATATCATCATGTCCTCCTTTTTGGCCTATCTAGGAGCAACTGACAGTTTTCTGCTGTTGGGATTTACAAATTTAATTAGGGTGTCCTGGCAGAGGACACAGATATGTGACCATGAATGCATGGTCTGGGTGGGAACTCATGGGGAAGGTGCTCAGGTAGGTGAAGTAAACAAACTCTAATACCTGTAGAAGCTCCAAGATGTTGTTGTTGTTATGTGCCATCGAGTCATCTCTAGTTCATAATGAACCTATGTACAACAGAATGAAAGACTGCTCAGTCCTGTGCCAGCCTCATGATCTCTACTACACCTGAGCCCATTGCTGCAGCCAATGTGTCAATACATCTTGTTGAGGACCTTCTGCTCTTTTGTTGACCCTCTACTTTACCAAGCATGACTTCCTTCTCCACAGCATGGTCCTTTCTTACAACATGACCAAAGTAGGTGAGACCAAGTCTGGGCATTCTCACTTCCAAGGAGCATTCTGGCTGCACTTCTTCCAGGACAGATTGTTAGTTCTTTTAGCAGCCCATGGTATTTTCAACATTCTTCACCAGCACTGCAACTCAAAATCATCAATTCTTCCTTGGGCTTCCTTATTCATTGTCCAGCTCTCACATGCATATGAGGTGATTGAAAATAACATGGCTTGGTTTAGGCTCATCTTAGTCTTCGGGGAGATATCTTTGTTCTTCAGCACTTGAAAGAGGTCTTTTGCAACAGATTTGCCCAATGCAATACATCTTTTGATGTCTTGACTGCTGTTTCCATTGGCATTGATTGTAGAACAAAGTATTATGAAGTCTTTGACAACTTCAATCTTTTCTCCATTTATCATGATGCTGCTTATTGGTCCAGTTGTGAGGATTTTTGTTTTCTTTATATTGAGGTATAATCCATACTTCACACTGTTGTCTTCAATCTTCATCAGTAAGTGCTCCAACTCATCCTCATTTTCAGCAAGCAAAGTTGGGTCATCAGCGTATCGCAGGTTGTTAATGAGTCTTCCTCCAGTCCTGATGCCACATTCTTCTTCATATAGTCTAGCTTCTTGGATTATTTGTTCAGTGTATAGATTGAATAAGTGTGGTGAAAGGATACACCCTAACACATTTCTTCTTGATTTCAAACCATGCAGTGTCCCCTTGTTCTGTTCAAACAACAGCATCCTGATCTACATACAGGTTCCTCATGTGTACAATTAAGTGTTCTGGAATTCCCATTCTTCTCATTGTTATCCATAATTTGTTGTGATCCACACAATCTAATGCTTTTGCATAGTTAAGAAAACACAAGCAAACATCTTTCTAGTGTTCTTTGCCTTGAGCCAAGATCTATCTGACATCAGCAATGATAATCCCTTGTACCATGTCCTCTTCTGAATCCAGCTTGCATTTCTGGAAGTTCTCTATCAATATACTGCTGCAAGTGTTTTAGAATTATCTTCAGGAAGATTTTACTTGGATGTGATATTAATGATATTGTTCGATAATTTGCCATTCTGTGTGATCACCTTTCTTTGGAATGGGTACAAATATGCATCTCTTCCAGTCAGTTGGCCAGGTAGCTAGCTGTCTTCCAAACCTCTTAGCATAGTCAAGTGATTGCCTCCAGCACAGTATCCCTTTGTTGAAACTTCTCAGTGGGTATTCCATCAATTCCTGGAGCCTTGTTTTTTGTCACTTCCATCAGTGCAGCTTCGACTTCTTCCTTTAATACCATTGGTTCTTGATCATATGCCACCTCCTGAAATGGATGAAGATTGACCAATTCTTTTTGGTACAGTGACTCTGTGTATTCCTTACATCTTTTGATGTTACCTACATCATTCCATATTTTGCCCATAGAA